>NW_027141229.1:4132500-4142500 GCF_036365525.1 Heterodontus francisci
GTGAGGATGTGTGTGAGAGAGAGAGACAGCGAGAGAGAGAGAAAGTGTGCGAGAGAGAGAGTGCTTGTGTGTGTGAGAGAGAGAGCGTGTGTATGTGTGTGATAGAGAACCTGTGTGCATGAGTGTGTGTGTCAGAGAGAAAGTGTGTGTTTGTCTGAAAGGGAGAGTGCGTGTGTGTCTGAGAGAGAGTGAGTGTGTGTGAGAGGGAGCGTGGCTGTGTGTGTGTGAGAGAGAGGGTATTTGCGTGTGTGAGAGAGATGGCGTGTGTGTAAGTGTGAGAGCGAGTGTAGCGCGTGTGAGAGAGTGTGTGTATGTGTGAGTGAAAGTGTTTGTGAGAGAGAGAGATGGAGCGTTTGTGTGTGTGTGTGTGTGTGAGAGTGTATGTGAGAGAGAGAGTGTGTGTATGTGAGAGAGAGACAGAGAGAGAGAGAGAGAGTGAGAAAGAGAGCGTGTGCGTGTGCATGTGTGAGAGACAGTGTGTGGGGAGGTGTGTGAGAGAGAGAGACAGCGAGATAGAGAGAAAGTGTGAGAGAGAGAGAGAGTGCGTGTGTGTGTGAGAGAGAGAGAGTGTGTGTGTGTTTGCGTGTATCTAAGAGAGAGAGTGGATGTGTGAGAGAGAGTGTGTGTGTGTGTGAGAGAGAGAGTGGGTGTGTGAGAGAGAGGGTGTGTGTGTGTGTGTGAGGGAGAGAGTGGGTGTGGCTGAGAGAGTGGTGTGCGTGTGGGAGAGAGAGCATCTGTGCCTGAAAGAGAGAGTGGGTGTGTGTCTGAGAGAGATAGTGGTTGTGTGTGAGAGAGCGTCTGTGTGTGTGAGAGAGAGACATAGAGAGAGCGTGTGTGTGTGAGAGAGAGAGTGTGTGTGTGTGAAAGAGAGTGTGTGTGTGTGTCTGACAGAGCGAGTGTGTCTGTGAGAGAGAGTGTGTGTGTCTGAGAGATAGTGTGTGTGTGTCTGAGAGCGAGAGTGCATGTGTGTGTGTGTGAGAGAGAGAGAAAGAGAGTGAGCGCCCATGTGTGCATGTGTGAGAGAGAGTGTGTGTGTGAGAGAGAGAGAGAGCCTGAGTGTGTGTGTGTGAGAGAGAGAGAGTGGGTGTGTGTGTGTGAGAGAGAGAGAGTGTGTGTGTGAGAGAGAGTGAGTGTGTGTGTGTGTGTTTATTCTGTCTAAGAGAGAGTGGGTATGTGTGAGAGAGAGACAGAGAGAGAGAGAGAGTGAGAAAGAGAGCGTGCGTGTGTGCATGTGTGAGAGACAGTGTGTGGGGATGTGTGTGAGAGAGAGAGACAGCGAGAGAGAGAGTGCGTGTGTGAGAGAGAGAGTGCGTGTGTGTGTGTGTGAGAGAGAGTGTGTGTGTTTGCGTGCATCCAAGAGAGAGAGTGGGTGTGTGAGAGAGTGTGTGTGTGTGTGTGAGAGAGAGAGAGGGTGTGTGAGAGAGAGTGTGTGTGTGTGAGAGAGAGAGTGGGTGTGGCTGAGAGAGTGGTGTGCGTGTGGGAGAGAGAGCGTGTGTGCCTGAAAGAGAGAGTGGGTGTGTGTCTGAGAGAGATAGTGGTTGTGTGTGAGAGAGCGTCTGTGTGTGTGAGAGAGAGACAGAGAGAGAGCGTGTGTGTGTGAGAGAGAGTGTGTGTGTGTGTGAAAGAGAGAGTGTGTGTGTGTCTGAGAGACTGAGTGTGTCTGTGAGAGAGAGTGTGTGTGTCTGAGAGATAGAGTGTGTGTGTGTCTGAGAGAGAGAGTGCATGTGCGTGTGTGTGTGTGAGAGAGAAAGAGAGTGAGCGCCCGTGTGTGCATGTGTGAGAGAGAGTGTGTGTGTGAGAGAGAGAGTGTGAGTGTGTGTGTGTGAGAGAGAGAGAGAGAGACCATGCATGTGCGTCTGAGAGAAAGTGTGTGTGTGAGAGAGCGGAAGTGTGTTTATGTGTCTGTGTGAGAGAGAGAGTACGTGTGTGTGTGTGCGTGAGAGAGAGAGTGAGTGTGTGTGTGTGTTAATGAGAGAGATAGAGCGTGTGTGTGTGTGAGAGAGAGAGAGAGCCTGTGTGTATGTGAGAGTGTGTGTGAGAGAGAAAGAGTGCGTGTGCGAGAGAGAGAGAGATAGAGCGTGCGTTTGTGTGTGAGGGAGAGAGTGTGTATGTGCGTGCGTGTGAGAGGGACAGTGCATGCATGTGTTTGCTTGTGTGCGTGTGAGTGTGTCTGAGAGAGAATGTGTGTATGTGTGTGTGAGAGAGAGCGTATGTGTGTGTCTGTGTGTTTGTGTGTGACAGAGAGAGGGACCGTGCGTGTGCGTCTGAGAGAGAGATTGTGAGTGTGTGCGAGTGTGAGAGAGAGAGTTGTGTCTATGAGTGTGTGTGAGGGAGAGCGAGGGTGTGTTTTTGTGAGTGAGAGAGAGCGTAGGTGTCAGTGTGGGAGAGAGGGAGTGCGTGCGTGTGTGTCTGAGAGAGAAGAGTGTGTGCGTGTGTGTATGTGAGAGAGAGGAAGAGTGTGTGTGCATGAGACAGAGCATGTCTGTGTGTGTGAGAGAAAGATAGTGAGCGTTGTGTATGGCTATGAGAGTGTGAGTGTGTGTGTGAGAGAGAGTGTCTGTACTTGTGCCTGTTTGACAGAGAGCGTGTGTGTTTGTGTGAGAGTGTGTGTGTGTAAGAGAGACAGTGTGTGTGTGGGCAAGACAGAATGTGTGTGCGTGCGTGTGTGTGAGTGTGTTTCAGAGAGAGCGTGTGTCTGTGTGCGTGTTTCAGAGAGAGCGTGTGTGTGTGTATGTGAGAGAGTGTGTGTGAGAGAGTGTGTGTGTGCGTGTGAGATAGAGAGAGGGAATGTGTATGTATGTGTGTGAAAGAGCATGTGTGTATGTGTGAGAGAGAGAAGGCGTGCGTGTACGTGTGTGTTTGAAAGAGAGCTTGTGTGTGTGTGAGAGAGAGAAAGAATGTGTGTGTGAGAGGGAGGGAGAGAGAAAGATATGTATGTGGGAGAGAGCATGTGTTTGTGAAAGAGAGCGAGCGTGTGTGTGTGTGCATGTGGCCGTCTGAGAGAGAGAGAGAGCATGTGTGTATGTCTGTCTGTGTGTATCTGAGAGAGAGTGTGTGCGTGTGGGAGAGAGAAACAGAGCGTGTGTGCATGTCTAAGAGTGAGTGTGTGTGCGTGTGTGTAAGAGCGTCAGTGTGTTTGTGAGAGATTGAGCATGTGTACGTGTGTGTGTGCGTGTGTGGAGACAGTGTGTATATTTGCATGTGCGTGTATGTTTGTGTGTGAGAAAGGGTGTGTGTATGTGGGTCGGAGAGATTGTGTGTGTGTTTGAGTGTGTGTGTGTGTGCTTGTGCCTGACAGAGCATGTACGTGTGTGAGAGATAATGTGTGTGTGAGAGAGAGACCATGTGTGTGTGTGTGTGTGTGCCTGAGAGAGAGTGTACGTGTGAGGGAGATAATGTGTGTCTGTGAGAGAGCACATGCGTGCATGAGCGAGAGAGTGTGTGTGTGTGTGTTTGTGCGTGAGAGTGTGTGTGAGAGAGAGAGTATGTGTATGTGTGACAGAGAGAGAGAGAGCGAGAGACAGAGAGAGAGAGTGTCGGAAAGTGTGTGTGTGTCTGAGAGTGAGTGTACCTGTGTGTGAGAGAGTGTACGTCTGTGTGTGTGAGACTGTTTGCGTGTATGTAAGAGAGATCGTATGTATGTGACAGAGAGCGTGTGTACGTGTGTGTGTGCCACACCGTGTGTGTGTTTGTGTGTGTGTGTGTAAGAGAGATAGCACGTCGTTCTGTATGAGAGAGGGCTCGTGTACATGTGTGTGTGTGAGAGAGAGAGAGTGTGTGTATTTAATAGAGAGTGCATGTGTGTGAGTGTGAGAGAGATAGTGTGTGTGGCTGTGAGAGAGAAAGCGTTTGTACGTGTGTGTGTGTGTGTGTCTGTGTGTGTATGGGAGAGAGCATGTGTGTGTGAGAGTGAGCGTGTGTGTGTGTGCTTGTGTGTGAGAAAGAGTGGGTGTGCCTGAGAGAGACTGTGTGTGTGTGCATGTGTGTGAGAAAGATTGGGTGTGCCTGAGAGAGACTGTGTGTGTGAGAGAGAGTATGGGTGTGTGCGTGTGAAAGAGATAGAGTGTGTGTGTGAGAGAGAGAGAGTTTGTGTGTGAGAGTGAGAGCATGTGTGGGCATCTGTGTCAGAGAATGTGTGTGAGAGAGAGAAGAGAGAGAGAGAGAAAGTGTGTGCATGTGTGTGTGAGCATGTGTGTATGTGTGTTTGTGTGTGAGAAAGAGTGAGTGTGTCTGAGAGAGAC
Organism: Heterodontus francisci; assembly: GCF_036365525.1. Lineage (NCBI taxonomy): Eukaryota > Metazoa > Chordata > Chondrichthyes > Heterodontiformes > Heterodontidae > Heterodontus > Heterodontus francisci. Next base: position 4,136,742 of record NW_027141229.1, read on the forward strand.
TGTGTGTGTGAGAGAGAGTATGGGTGTGTGCGTGTGAAAGAGTTAGAGTGTGTGTGTGTGAGAGAGAGTTTGTGTGTGAGAGTGAGAGCATGTGTGGGCATCTGTGTGAGAGAATGTGTGTTTGAGAGAGACTATCTCTGAGTGTGTGGGAGTGTGTGTGTGGGTGTGTGCTTGTGAGAGTGTATGTGAGAGAGATAGCATCTCTGTGTCTGTGCATGAGGGCGTCTCAGAGTGAGCACGTGTGTGAGAGAAAGCGCACGTGTGTGTGAGAGAGAGAGTTTGTGTGTGAGAGTGAGGGCATGTGTGTGAGAGAATGTTTGTGTGAGGGAGAGTGTCTCTTAGTGTGTGGGAGTGTGCGTCTGGGTGTGTGTGCGTGTGAGAGTGTATGCGAGAGAGACAGCATCTCTGTCTGAGAGAGACTGTGTGTGAGTGCGTCTGAGAGTGAGCGTGTGTGTGAGAGAAAGCGTGTGTGTGCGAGTGAGAGAGAGCATGCGTGGGTGTGTGAGAGAGAGAGATCATATGTGTGTGTATGTGTGTGTGTGAGAGAAAGAGAGGGTGAGTGTGTTGGAGAGAGAGTGCGTGCGTGTGTGTGATAGAGAGAGAGCATGTGTGTATATGTGTGGGTCAGAGAGAGAGAGAGCGTGGGTCTATGTGTCAGAGACAAGGCGTGTGTGTGTGTGTCAGAGAGAGCGTGCGTGTGAGAGGGACAGTGTGTGTGCGTGTTTGTCTGAGAAAGAGTGTGTGTGAGTTTGTGTGTGTGTGAGTGTGTGAGTGAGACATGTGTGTGTGTGTTAGAGAGGGAGAGAAGAGAGAGAGAGTGTGTCTCAGAGTGTTTGTGTGTTAGAAAGTGTGTGAGAGAGGAAGCGCGTGTGTGTGTATGTGTGAGTGTGAGAGAGTGTGGGTGTGTCTACGAACGAGAGAGTGGGCGTGTGAGTGAGAGACTGTGTGCGTGTGAGAGAGAGTGTGTGTGTGTTAGAGAGAGAGCGTGTGTATGGGAGTCTCAGAGAGTGTTTGTGTGTTAGAAAGTGTATGTGAGAGAGAGCGTGTGTGTGTGTGTGTGTGCGTGCGTGTGTGTGAGTCTATGAAGAGAGAGTGGGTGTGTGAGAGAGACAGCGAGTGTGTGAGGTTCTCAGAGAATGTTTGTGTGTTGGAAAGTGTGTGTGAGAGAGAGTGTATGTGCATGCGTGAGAGAGAATGTGTGTGTGCGAGAGCGAGAGTGTGTGTGTGAGAGAGAGCAGGTGTGTGTTTGAAAGAAAGAGTGGGTGTGTGTCAGAGAAAGAGAGTGTTGTGTGTCTGGAGAGAGAGTGTGTGTTTGTGAGAGAGAGAGAGCATGTGTTTGTGAGAGAGAGCATGTGTGTACGTGCGTCTGCTTGAGAAAGAGCGTGTGTGTTTATATGAGAGTGTGTGTGAGAAAGCGTGTGTGTTTGTGAGGGAGAGAGAGACAGTGAGTGTGAGAGAGAGAGAGAGAAAGCGCGTGTGTGTGTGTGAGGACAGTGCGTGTGTGATTGTGCCTGAAAAGGTGTGTGTGTGTGTGTGTGTGTGTGTGTGTGTGTGTGTGTGTGTGTGTGTGTGTGTGTGTTGTGTGTGTATGAGAGAAAGACATGTGGGTGTGAATTAGAGAGAGAGACAGAGACAGAGTGCTGGAGAGAAAACGTGTGTGTGTGTGAGAGAGACAGAGTGTATGTGTGTCTGCGATAGCGAGAGTGGGTGAATGAGAGAGAACGTGTGTGTGTGAGATAGAGAGCGTGTGTGTGTGAGAGAGAGCATTTGTGTCTCTGAAAGAGAGAGTGGCTGTGTGTCTAAGAAAGAGATTGGGTGTGTATGAGAGAGAGCGTGTGTGTGTGTGAGAGAGAGAGAGAGCTTGTGTGTGTGAGAGAGAGTGTGTGTGTACGTGTGTCTGCTTGAGAAAGAGCGTGTGTGTTTATATGAGAGTGTGTGTGAGTGTATAAGAGAGACAGTGTGTGTGTGTGTAGGAGAGGGAGAGTGTGTGTGCGTGTGTGTGTGTGAGTCTGTGTGTGAGAGAGAGCGTGTGTCTGTGTGTGTGTTTCAGAGAGATCATGTGTGTGTGTATGTGAGAGTGTGTGTGTAAGAGAGTGTGCGTGTGTGTGAGAGAGAGACAGAGAATGTGTACGTGTGCATGTTAGAGAGTCCGTGTGTATGTGTGAGAATGAGAGGACATGCGTGTCTGTCTGTGTGTTTGAGAGATAGCGTGTGTGTGTGTGAGAGTGAGAGACGGAGTATGTGGGTATGAGTGAGATAGTGTATGTTTAAGAGAGAGAGAGTGTATGTGTGTCTGTGCAAGAGAGAGAGGGAGAGTGAGTGAGAGAGAGGGAGAGTGTGTGAGAGAGAGAGTGTGTGTGTGAGTGAGAGTGTGTGTGTGTGTGTTTGTGTGTGTCAGGGCAGGAGCATGTGTGTGTGTGAGAGAGAGTGTGTGCGTCTGTGTGAGTGAGCGCGTGTGTGTGTGTGCTTGTGAGGGTGTCTGCGTGTGTTTGTGTGTGAGAAAGGGTGTGTGTGTCTGACAGAGACTGTGTGTGTTAGTGCGTTTGAGAGTGAGCATGTGTGTGTGAGAAAACGCATGTGTGCATGTGAGAGAGAGAGTGTGTGCTTGTGATTGTGTGTGTGTGTTTGGGAAAGAATGTGTTTGTGTGTGTGTTTATGTGTGTGTGTATATCTGTGTGTGTGTGTGAGAGAGAGAGAGAGCATGTGTGGGCATGTGAGAGAGAGAGAGCATATGTATGTGTATGTGTGTGTATGTGTGAGAGTGTGTGTGTGTAATAGAGTATGTGTGTGTGTGTCTCAGAAAGTGGAGGTGTGTTAGAAAATGAGTGTGAGAGAGAGTGCATGTGTGTGTGTGTGCGTGAGAGAGAGAATGTATGTGTGCGCGTGTGAGAGAGAGAGAGAGCGTGTGTATGTGTGTGAGAGAGTGTGTGTGTGTCTGAGAGAGTGGGTGGATGTGAGAGAGAGCATGTGAGTCTCTGAACGAGAGAGTGGGTGAAAGTCTGAGAAAGAGAGTGGTACGTGTGAGAGACAGTGTGTGTGTGTGTGACAGAGAGAATGTATGTGTGTGTGTGAGAGAGAATGTATGAGAGTGCGCGTGAGAGAGAGAGAGCGAGAGAGAGAGAGAGAGCGTGCGTGCGAGTGAGAAAGAGAGAGAGAGTGTGTGTGTCTGTATAAGCGTGAGTGTGTGTGTGTGGGAGAGAGTGTGTGTGTATTTGTGTGTGCTTCAGAGAGAGCGTGTGAGTATGTGTGTGTATGTGTGTGAGATGGAGAGCGTGTGTGTGTGAGAGAGAGAGCGCATGTCTGTTAGAGTGTGTGTGTGTGAGAGAGAGATTGTGTGTATGTGCGTCTGTTCGAGAGAGAGAGAGCGCTTGTGTTTGGGAAAGAATGTGATTGTGTGTGAGTTTGTGTGTGTATCTGTGTGTGTGAGAGAGAGAGAGAGACAGAGCGTGTGTGTGCGTGTGTGTGTCTGTGAGATAGAGCATATGTGTGTGTATGTATGTGAGAGAGAGTGTGTGTGTGAGAATGTGTGTATGTGTGCGTGTTTGAGATGGAGGGTGTGAGTGTGAGAGAGAGAGCATGTGTGTGTATGAGTGTGAGAGAGCATGTGTGTGTCTGAGGGAGAGAGAGTGTGAGTGTGTGAGAGACAGAGAGCGTGTGTGTGTGACAGAAAGAGCATGTGTGTGTGTGAGGGACTGTGCGTGTATGTGTGTGCGAAAACATGTGTGCGTGTGTGTGTGATGTGTGGGTGTGAGTTATAGAGATAGAGAGAGAGAGAGAGAGAGAGTATGTGCATTTGTGTGTGTGTGTGTATGTGTGTGTGTTTGAGAGAGTGCATACGTGTGTAAGATAGAGAGCATGTGTGTGTATGAGTGTGAGAAAGCGTGTGTGTTTGTGAGGGAAAGAGAGAGAGTGAGTGTGCGAGAGAGAGAGAGAAAGCGTGTGTGTGTGTGTGAGGACAGTGCGTGTGTGATTGTGCCTGAAAAGGTGTGTGTGTGTGTGCGCGTGTGTGTATGAGAGAAAGACATGTGGGTGTGAATTAGAGACAGAGACAGAGTGCTGGAGAGAAAGCGTGTGTGTGTGTGAGAGAGACAGAGTGTATGTGTGTCTGCCACAGCGAGAGTTGGTGAATGAGAGAGATAGCGTGTGTGTGAGATAAAGAGCGTGTGTGTGTGTTAGAAAGAGAGCGTGCGTGTGTGTGTCTCTGAGAATGTTTGTGTGTTGGAAAATGAGTGTGAGAGAGAGTGTGTGTGAGAGAGAGAGAGCGTGTGTATGTCTGAGAGAGAGAGTGGGTGTGTGTGAGAGAGAGCGTGTGTGTGAGTGTGTGAGAGAGAGAGCATGCGTGTGAGTGAGGGAGAAAGAACGTGAGTGTCTGTATAAGCGTGAGTGTGTGTGTGTGAGAGCGACAGCGCATGTGTATTAGAGTGTGAGTATGTGTGAGAGAGAGTGTGTATGTCCGTCTGTTTGAGAGAGAGCGTATGTGTTTGGGAAAGAATGTGATTGTGTGCGAGTTTGTGCATGTGTATCTTTGTGCATGAGAGAGAGAGCATGTGTGTGTGTATGTGTGTGAGAGAGTGTGTGTGTGAGAGAGTGTGTGTATGTGTGTGTGTTTGAGAAGGAGCATGTGTGTGTAAGAGAGACAGCATGTGTGTGTGTGAGAAGGACTGTGCATGTGTGTGTGTGAAAAAGAGTGTGTGTGTGTGACATGTGGGTGTGAGTTAGAGAGAGAGCGTGTGTGTGCGTATGTGTGTGAGAGAGTGTGTGTGTGAGAGAGTGTGTGTATGAGTGTGTGTTTGAGAAGTAGCATGTGTGTGTAAGAGAGAGAGAGCATGTGTGTGTGTGAGAAGGACTGTACATGTGTGTGTGTGTGTGTGTGTGTGTGTGAAAAATAGTGTGTGTGTGTGACATGTGGGTGTGAGTTAGAGAGAGAGCGTGTGTGTGTATGTGTGTGTGTGTCTGTGTGTGTGTGTGTGCGAGACAGTATGTGTGTGTGCGTGTGAAAGAGAGAGATTGTGTGTGTTTGGGAAATTGTATGAATGTGTGTGTGTGTTTGTGCATCTGTGTGTGTGTGAGAGAGAGAGATAGAGCATGTGTGTGTTGGTGTCTGTGTGAGAGAGAGAGAGAGCATATGTGTGTGTATGTATGTGAGACAGTCTGTGTGTGTGTGAGTGTGATTCAGAGAGAGCGTGTGTGTGTGTGTGTATGTGTGTGTGTGAGACAGAGGCACAGTATGTGTGTGTGAGAGACAGTGTGTGCGTGAGAGCGAGAGCGTGTGTGTGTCTTTGAAAGAGAGAGAGGAGAGTGTGTGAGAGAGAGTGTGTGCGTGTGTGAGAGAGAGAGTGTGTGTGCGTGTGTGTGAGTGAGCGTGTGTGCGTGCTTGTGTGTAAGAAAGGGTGCGTGTCTGAGAGAGACTGTGTGTGTGAGAGTGTTTGAGAGTGAGCGTGTGTGTGCGAAAGAGTATGTGTGTGTGTGTGTGTGTGTGAGAGAGAGAGAGAAAGTGTGTGTGTGAGAGAGAGAGCATGTGTGTGTATGAGTGTGAGAGATTGGGTGTGTTTGTGAGGGAGAGAGAGAGTGAGTGTGTGAGAGAGACATCGAGCGTGTGTGTGTGACAGAGATAGGCTGTGTGTGTGTGAGATGGACTGTGTGTGTGTGTGTCTGAAAAAGTGTGTGTGTGTGTTTGTGAGAGAGACATGTGGGTGTGAGTTGGAGAGAGAGAGAGAGTGAGACAGATATGTGTGTGTGAGAGAGACAGTGTGTGTGTG
>NW_027141229.1:4147500-4207500 GCF_036365525.1 Heterodontus francisci
GCAGCAAGTGCTCCCTAAACAACCTCCACATTTCTGTCGTGCATTTCCCTGAGAACATCTGATCTCAATTTATGTTCCCCAGTTCCTGCCGAATAGCATTGTAATTCCCCCTCCCCCAATTAAATATTTTCCCATCCCGTCTGCTCCTGTCTCTCTCCATGACTATAGTAATGGTCAGGGAGTTGTGATCACTATCACCGAAATGCTCTCCCACTGAGAGATCTGCCACCTGGCCCGGTTCGTTGCCAAGCACCAAGTCCAACATAGTCACTTCTCTAGTCGGCCTATCTACATATTGAGTCAGGGAACCTTCCTGGACACACCTGACAAAATCAGCTCCATCCAAACAATTTGCACTAAGGAGGTTCCAAACGATATTAGGGCAGTTGAAGTCACCAATGACAACAACCCCGTTACTTCTGCACCTTTCCAAAATCTGCCTCCCAATCTGTTCGTCCGTGTCTCTGTTGCTATTAAGGGGTCTATAGAAAACTCCCAACCAAGTGACTGCTCCTTTCCTGTTTCTGACTTCCACCCATAATGACTCAGTAGACAAACCCTCCTACTGTAGGAGCAACAGGGTAGTGGTGATGGGAGATTTTGATTTTCCCAACATTGACTGGGATTCACTTACTGTTGGAGGTCTAGATGGAGCAGAATTTGTAAGGAGCATCCAGGAGGGTTTTCTAGAGAAGTATGTAAATAGTCCAACTCGGGAAGTGGCCATACTGGACCTGGTGTTGGGGAATGAGCCGGGCCAGGTGGTTGACGTTTCAGTTGGGGACTACTTTGGGAATAGTGATCACAATTCCGTAAATTTTAGAATACTCATGGACAAAGATGAGAGTGGTCCTAAAGGAAAAGTGCTAAATTGGGGGAAGGCCAACGATACCAAAATTCGGCTGGAGCTGGGGAATGTAGATTGGGAGCAGCTGTTTGAAGGGAAATCCACATTTGATATGTGGGAGGCTTTTAAAGAGAGGTTGATTAGCGTGCAGGAGAGACATGTTCCTGTGAAAATGAGGGGTCGAAATGGCAAGATGAGGGAACCATGGATGACAGGTGAAATTGTGATACTAGCTGAGAGGAAAAAGGAAGCATACATAAGGTCTAGGCGGCTGATGAAAGACGAAGTTTTGAAAGAATATCGGGATTGTTGGCGCAATCTGAAACGAGGAATTCAGAGTTCTAAAAGGGGTCATGAAATATCTTTAGCAAACAGGGTTAAGGAAAATCCCAAATCCTTTTATTCATATATAAGGAGCAAGAGGGTAACTAGAGAAAGGATTGGCCCACTCAAGGACAAAGGAGGAATGTTAAGCGTGGAGTCAGAGAAAATGGGTGAGATTCCAAACGAGTACTTTGGATCGGTATTCACCGAAGAGAGGGACATGACGGATGTTGAGGTTAGGGACAGATGTTTGATTACTCTAGGTCAAGTCGGCATAAGGTGGGAGGAAGTGTTGGGTATTCTGAAAGGCATTAAGGTGGACAAGACCCCAGGTCCGGATTCGATCTATCCCAGAATACTGTGGGAAGCGAGAGAGGAAATAGTTGGGGCATTAACAGATATCTTTGCAACATCCTTAAACACGGGTGAGGTCCCAGAGGACTGGAGAATTGCTAATGTTGTCTCCTTGTTTCAGAAGGGTAGCAGGGATAATCCAGGTAATTATAGACCGGTGAGCCTGACGTCAGTGGTAGGGAAGCTGCTGGAGAAGATACTGAGGGACAGGATCTATTCCCATCTGGAAGAAAATGGGCTTATCAGTGATAGGCAACATGATTTTGTGCAGGGAAGGTCATGTCTTACCAACTTAATAGAATTCTTTGAGGAAGAGACAAAGTTGATTTATGAGGGAAGGCCTGTAGATGTCGTATACATGGACTTCAGTAAGGCGTTTGATAAGGTTCCCCATGGTAGGCTGATGGAGAAAGTGAAGTCGCATGGGGTCCAAGGTGTACTAGCTAGATGGATAAAGAACTGGCTGGGCAACAGGAGACAGAGAGTAGCAGTGGAAGGGAGTTTCTCAAATTGGAGACGTGTGACCAGTGGTGTTCCACAGGGATCCGTGCTGGGACCACTTTTGTTTGTGATTTACATAAATAATTTGGAGGAAGGTATAGGAGGTCTGATCAGCAAGTTTGCAGACGACACTAAGACTGGTGGAGTAGCAGACAGTGAAGGGGACTGTCAGAGAATACAGCAGAATATAGATAGACTGGAGAGTTGGGCAGAGAAATGGCAGATGGAGTTCAATCAGGGCAAATGCGAGGTGATGCATTTTGGAAGATCCAATTCAAGAATGAACTATACAGTAAATGGAAAAGTCCCGTGGAAAATTGATGTCCAGAGAGATTTGGGTGTTCAGCTCCATTGTTCCCTGAAGGTGGCAACGCAGGTCAATAGAGTGGTCAAGAAGGCATACGGCATGCTTTCCTTCATCGGACGGGGTATTGAGTACAAGATTTGTCAGGTCATGTTACAGTTGTATAGGACTTTGGTTCGGCCACATTTGGAATACTGCGTGCAGTTCTGGTCGCCACATTACCAAAAGGATGTGGATGCTTTGGAGAGGGTGCAGAGGAGGTTCACCAGGATGTTGCCTGGTATGGAGGGCGCTAGCTATGAAGAGAGGTTGAGTAGATTAGGATTATTTTCATCAGAAAGACGGAGGTTGAGGGGGGACCTGATTGAGTGGAACAAAATCATGAGAGGTATAGACAGGGTGGATGGCAAGAAGCTTTTTCCCAGAGTGGGGGATTCAATTACAAGGGGACATGAGTTCAAAGTGAAAGGGGAAATGTTTAGGGGGGATATGCGTGGAAAGTTCTTTACGCAGAGGGTGGTGGGTGCATGGAACTGATTGCTAGTGGAGGTGGGAGACGCGGGCACGATAGCGTCTTTTAAGATGTATCGAGACAGACACATGAATGGGCAGGAAGTAAAGAGATACAGACCCTTAGATAATAGGCGACAGGTTTAGATCGAGGATTTGGATCAGCGTAGGCTTGGAGGGCCGAAGGGCCTGTTCCTGTGCTGTAATTTTCTTTGCTCTTTGTTCTTTGACGACCTCCCTTTCTGCAGCTGTGATACTATCCCCGATTAGCAATGCCACTCCCCCACCTCTTTTACCTCCCTCCCTATTCCTTTTGAAACATCTAATCCCCGGAACATCCAACATCCATACCTGCTCCTGTGATATTCAAGTCTCCATAATGGCCACAACATCGTAGCTCCAAGTACTGGTCCATGCTCTAAGTTCATCACCCTTATTCCTGACACTTCTTGCGTTAAAATAGACACACTTCAACCCATCATACTGGCTGCAACTATGCCCTGTCAACTGTCTAACCTTCCTCACAGACTCTCTGCACTCTGTATCTGCCTGTTCAACAGCTACCCCATCCACTGATCCGTAGCTCCGGTTCCCATCACCCTGCCAAACTAGTTTAAACCCTCCTGAAGAGCTCTGGCAAACCTCCCGCCCAGGATATTGGTGCCCTTCCAGTTCAGATGCAACCCGTCCTTTTTGTACAGGTCCCACCTTCCCCAGAAGGTATTACAATGATCCACATATCTGAAGCCCTCCCTCCTGCACCAGCTCTGTAGCCACGTGTTCAGCTGCACTCGCTCCCTGTTTCGAGGCTCACTAGCACGTGGCACCGGTATCAATCCTGAGATTACTACTCTGCTCGTCCTGCCTTTTAGCTTCCAACTTAACACCCTATATTCGCTTTTCAGGTCCTCATCGCTTTTCTTAGCTATGTCATTGGTACCGATGTGTACCACGACCTCTGGCCGCTCCGCCTCCCACTTAAGAATCCTGCAGACTTGATCCAAGACATCCCTGACCCTGGCACCCGGGAGGCAACATACCATCGGGGTGTCTCGTTCGCGACTACAGAATCTCCTTTCTGTTCCTCTAACCTTTGAATCTCCTATCAATATCGCTCTCCTATTCTTCCCCCTTCCCCTCTGAGCCACTGGTCCAGGCTCAGTGCCAGAGACCTGACAGCTGTGGCTTTCCCCTGGTAGGTCGTCCCCCCCCAACCGTATCCAAAACGGTATACTTATTATTGGGGGTAACAGCCACAGGGGATCCCTGCACTGTGCGCCTATTCCATTTCCCTCACCTGACCTTCACCCAGCTACCTTTATCCTGTAACTTAGGTGTCACTACTTCCCTAAAAGTGCTCTCTATCACCCCCTCAGCCTCCTGAATGATCCAAAGTTTATCCATCTCCAGCTCCAGTTCCCTAACACGGTCTGCGAGGAGCTGGAGTTGGGTGCACTTCTTACAGTTGAAGTCAGCAGGGACAGAAGTGGTGACCCTTACCTCCCACATCCTGCAAAAGGAGCATGCAACTGCCCTAGCTTCCAGCTCCCCCGGTCTAAATTAACAACAGAGGATAAAAACAAATAAAGGAACACCTTACCTTACCAAACCCTCCACACAAGTGTCCTTTTTTTTGTTTCGAGGAGGAGGATGGGTGGGAGACACTACACGTATAGTGTTTCGGGTTGAGCCACTGCCCTAATATATAAGTTCACTTACCCAGCAGTCTCCGTGTCCGCGGAATCGCGAGGTAAGTACTTTATAGTGAATCTTACCTTCCCGGCTGCCCCCTGGCTCGCACTATCACCACTACCGCTGATCAAAAAGAAGCTGCTGCATCGCAAGGTAAGTACTTCATATTTTTCCATTATATATATTATAATTGTTTCTTTCCTGATATGATAGTGGAACTCAGCACCACTCCAGCAGGTATTAATTGCAGCCTGGATTGATTTGGCTCTTTCCTGGTGTGTGAGTGGAATTCAGTACCATTCGAGCTGTTAGTAATAGAGGCCTGGATTGAATTGTTTCTTTTTTGGTGTGTGAGTGGAACTCAGTACCACTCCAGATGGCATTGACAGAGGCCTAAATTGAATTGTTTCTTTCCTAATGTGTTAGTGGGACTCAGTACCAGTCCATCTGGTATTAATAGAGGCCTGGATTGAATTGGCTCTTTCCTGGTGTGTGAGTAGAATTCAGTACTTCTCGAGCTGATATTAATGGAGGCCTGGAATGAATTGTTTCTTTCCTGATGTATTCGTGTGACTCAGTACCAGTCCAGCTGGTATTAATGAAGTCCAAAATTGAGTTGGCTTTTTCCTGGTGTGGGAGTGGGGTTCAGTAACACGCCGACAGATATTAATCCAGTCCTGGATTGAATTCGCTCTTTCCTGCTGTGCGATTGGGACTCAGTACCACTCCAGATGGTGTTTAGAGGCCTGGATTGAATTGGCTCTTTTCTGGTGTGTGATTGGGACTCAATATCACTCCAGCTGTTATGAGGGGAAGCTGGGATTGAATTGACCATTTCTAGGTATGCCAATGGGACACTTTACCACCCGAGCTGTTATTAGTTGGGGCCTGCATTTAATTGGCTCCTTCCTGGTGTGTGAGTGGGACTCAGTACCACTCCAGCTGGTATTAATAGAGGTCTGGATTGAATTGGCTCTTTCCTGGTTTGTGAGTGGGACTCAGTAGCTCTCCAGCTGGTATTAACAGAGGCCGGGATTTAATTGCCCATTTCCTAGTGTGTGAGTGGGACACAGTAACACTCCAGGTGGTAGTAATAGAGGTCTGCATTGAATTGGCTTTTCCTTGATGTGTGAGTGGGACTCATTACCACTCCAGCTTGTATGAATGGAAGCCTGGATTGATTTGGCTCTTTCTAGGTGTGTGAGTGGGGCTCAGTACCACTCCAGCTGGTATTGATAGAGGCCCTGATTTAATTGGCACTGTCCTGGTGTGTGAGTGGGAGTCAGTACCACTCCAGCTGGTGTTAGTGGAAGCCTGGATTGAATTGGTTCTTTACTGGTGTGCGAATGGGACTCAGTATCACTCCAGCTGTTAGTAATAGAGGCCTGGATTGAATAGGCTCTTTTCTGGTGTGTGAGTGGGAGTCAGTACCACTCCCGCTGGTATTAGTGAAAGCCTGGATTGAATTAGCTCTTTACTGGTGTGCGAATGGGACTCTTTACCAGAAGAGTTGGTATTAATAGAGGCCTGGATTGAAATGGATCTTTCCTGGTGTGTGGGTGGGGCTCAGTAAAACTCCAGTTGGTATTAATAGAGGACTGGACAGAATTGGCTCTTTCCTGGTATGGAATGGGACTCAGTACCACTCCAGCTGGTATTAATAGAGTCATGGACTGAATTGGCTTTTCCCTGGTGAGTAAAAGGGACTCTTTACCACCCAAGCCGCCATTAGTAGAGTCCTGTATTGAATTAGCTCTTTACTGGTGTGTGAATTGGACTCAGTACCAGAAGAGCTGGTATTAATAGAGGCCTGGATTGAAATGGATCTTTCCTGGTGTGTGGGTGGGGCTCAGTAAAACTCCAGCTGGTATTAATAGAGGCCTGGATTGAATTGGCTCTTTCCTGGTGTGTGAGTGGGAATCAGTACCACTCCAGATGTTTTTAAGAGATGTCTGGATTGAATTGGCTCTTTCCTGGTGTGTGAGTGGGACTCCGAACCACTCCAGCTGGTATTTATAGAGGCCTGGATTGAATTGGCTCTTTCCTGGTGGGAGAGTGGGACTCAGTACCACTCCAGCTGGTATTAACAGAGGACGGGATTGAATTGCCCATTTCCTAGTGTGTGAGTGGGACACAGTAACACTCCAGGTGGTAGTAATAGAGGTCTGGATTGAATTGGCTTTTCCCTGGTGTGTGCGTGGGACTCATTACCACTATAGCCGTTATTAATAGAGGTCTGAATTGAATTGTCTCTTTCTAGGTGTGTGAGTGGGACTCAGTACCACTTCAGCTGGTATTAATAGATGGCTGGATTGAATTGGCTCTCTAACGGTGTGTAAGTGGGGCTCAGTACCACTCCAGCTGGTATTAATAGATTCCTTGATTGAATTGGCTCTTTGCTGGTGTGTGAGTGGGACTCAGTACCTCTCCAGCTGGTATTAATAGAAGCCTGGATTGAATTGGCTCTTTCCTGGTGTGTGAGTGGGACAGAGTGCCACTCCAGCTGGTATATATGGAAGCCTGGATTGAATTGGCTCTTTCTCGGTGTGTCGGTGGGGCCCAGTATCACTCCGGCTGGTATTAGTGGAGGCCTGGATTGTATTGGCTCTTTCCTGGTGTGTGAGTGGGACTCAGTACCACTCCAGCTGGTATTAATGGAATCCTGGACTGAATTGTCTCTTTCTAGGTCTGTGAATGGGATTCGTTACCACCCTAGCTGGTATTAATAGAGGCCTGGATATGAATTGGCTTTTTCTAGGTATGTGAATGGGACTCTGTACCCCCCGAGCTGTTATTAATAGAGGTCTGGATTGAATTGGCTCTTTCATGGTGTGTGAGTGGGGCTCAGTACCTCTCCAGCTGGTATTAATAGAGGCCTGGATTGAATTGGCTTTTTGCTGATGCGTGAGTGGTACTCAGTACCACTCCAGCTGTTATGAATGGAAGCCTGGATGAAATTGGCTCTTTCCTGGTGTTTCAGTGGGGCTCAGTACCACTCCAGCTGGTATTAACAGTGTTCCGGATTTAATTGGCTCTTTCCTGGTGTGTGAGTGGGGCTCAGTACCACTCCAGCTGGTATTAATAGAGGCCTGGATTTAATTGGCTCTTCCCTGGGGTGTGAGGGTGCTCAGTACCACTCCAGCTGGTATTAATAGAGGCCTGTGATTAATTGGCTCTTTCCTGGTGAGTGAGTGGGGCTCATTACCACTCCAGCTGGTATTAATAGAGGCCTGGATTTAATTGACTCTTTCCTGGTGTGCGAGTGGGGCTCAGTACCACTCCATGTGGTATTAATAGAGGCCTGGATTTAATTGGCTCTTTCCTGGTGTGCGAGTGCGGCTCAATACCACTCCGGCTGGTATTAATAGAGGCATGGCTTGAATTGGCTCTTTCATTGTGTGTGAGTGGGACTAAGTCCCACCCCACCTGGTGTTAATAGAGGCATGGATTGAATTGGCTCTTTCCTGGTGTGCGAGTGGGGCTCAGTACCACTCCAGCTGGTATTAATACCAGGGAATAGGAGGGAAGCTGCTGGAGAAGATACTGAGGGATAGGATCTATTCCCATTTGGAAGAAAATGGGCTTATCAGTGATAGGCAACATGGCTTTGTGCAGGGAAGGTCATGTCTTACCAACTTAATAGAATTCTTTGAGGAAGTGGCAAAGTTGATTGATGAGGGAAGGGCTGTAGATGTCATATACATGGACTTCAGTAAGGCGTGTGATAAGGTTCCCCATGGTAGGCTGATGGAGAAAGTGAAGGCGCATGGGGTCCAAGGTGTACTAGCTAGATGGATAAAGAACTGGCTGGGCAACAGGAGACAGAGAGTAGCAGTGGAAGGGAGTTTCTCAAAATGGAGACGTGTGACCAGTGGTGTTCCACAGGGATCTGTGCTGGGACCACTGTTGTTTGTGATATACATAAATGATTTGGAGGAAAGTATAGGTGGTCTGATTAGCAAGTTTGCAGACGACACTAAGATTGGTGAAGTAGCAGATACTGAAGGGGACTGTCAGAGAATACAGCAGAATATAGATAGACTGGAGAGCTGGGCAGAGAAATGGCAGATGGAGTTCAATCAGGGCAAATGCGAGGTGATGCATTTTGGAAGATCCAATTCAAGAGTGAACTATACAGTAAATGGAAAAGTCCTGGGGAAAATTGATGTCCAGAGAGATTTGGGTGTTCCGCTCCATTGTTCCCTGAAGGTGGCAACGCAGGTCAATAGAGTGGTCAAGAAGGCATACGGCATGCTTTCCTTCATCGGACGGGGTATTGAGTACAAGAGTTGGCAGGTCATGTTACAGTTGCATAGGACTTTGGTTCGGCCACATTTGGACTACTGCGTGCAATTCTGGTCGCCACATTACCAAAAGGATGTGGATGCTTTGGAGAGGGTGCAGAGGAGGTTCACCAGGATGTTGCCTGGTATGGAGGGCGCTAGCTATGAAGAGATGTTGAGTAGATTAGGATTATTTTCATTAGAAAGACGGAGGTTGAGGGGGGACCTGATTGAGGTGTACAAAATCATGAGAGGTATAGACAGGGTGGATGGCAAGAAGCTTTTTCCCAGAGTGGGGGATTCAATTACAAGGGGACACGAGTTCAAAGTGAAAGGGGAAAAGTTTAGGGGGGATATGCGTGGAAAGGTCTTTACGCAGAGGGTGGTGGGTGCATGGAACGCATTACCATCGGAGGTGGTAGACGCGGGCACGATAGCGTCTTTTAAGATGTATCTAGACAGACACATGAATGGGCAGGAAGTAAAGAGATACAGACCCTTAGAAAATAGGCGCCAGGTTTAGATAGAGGATTTGGATCGGCGTAGGCTTGGAGGGCTGAAGGGCCTGTTCCTGTGCTGTAATTTTCTTTGTTCTTTGTTCTTTAATAGAGGTCTAGATTGAACTGGCTCTTTCCTTGTGTGTGATTGGAAGTCAGTGCCACTCCAGAAGTTATTAATAGATGTCTGGATCGAATTGGCACTTTCCTGGTGAGTGAGTGGGGCTCCCTTCCACTCCAGGTGGTATTAATAGAGGCCTGGGTTCAATTGGCTATTTCCTGGTGGGTGAGCGGGACTCATTCCCACTCCAGCTGGTATTCAAGGAGGCCTGGATTGAATTGGCTCTTTCCTTGTGTGTGAGGTGGACTCAGTCCCACCCCACCTGGTG
Organism: Heterodontus francisci; assembly: GCF_036365525.1. Lineage (NCBI taxonomy): Eukaryota > Metazoa > Chordata > Chondrichthyes > Heterodontiformes > Heterodontidae > Heterodontus > Heterodontus francisci. The sequence continues at coordinate 4,157,202 of NW_027141229.1, forward strand.
TTGCTAGAGTCCTGGAATGAACTGTCTATTCCTTGTTGTGTGAGCGGGACTCATTGCCACTCCAGTTGGTATTAATAGAGGTCTTGATTTAATTGGCTCTTTGCTTGTATGTGCGTGTGGCTCATTACCACTCCAGCTGGTATTAATAGAGGTCTGTATTTAATTGGCTCTTTCCTGGTGTGTGTGTGAGGCTCAGTACCACTCCAGCTGGTATTAATAGAGATCTGGATTTAATTGGCTCTTTCCTGGTGTGTGATTGGGTCTCATTACCACTCCAGCTGGTATTAATAGAGGTCTGGATTTAATTGGCTCTTTCCTGGTGTGATAGTGAGGCTCATTACCACTCAGCTGGTATTAATAGAGGTCTGGATTTAATTGGCTCTTTCCTGGTGTGTGTTCGTGGGGCTCAGTACCACTCCAGCTGGTCTTAATAGAGGCCTGGATTTAATTGGCTCTTTCCTAGTCTGTGAGTGGGGCTCATTACCACTCCAGCTGGTATTAATAGAGGTTTGGATTTAATTGCATCTTTCCTGGTGTGGGGGTAGGGCTCAGTTCCACTCCAGCAGTTATTAATAGAGGCCTGGATTAAATTGGCTCTCTCCTGGTGTATGAGTGGGGTTCATTACCACTCTAGCGGTTATTCATCGAGGTCTGAATTTAATTGTCTCTTTCCTGGTGTGTGAGGGGGGAATCATTACCACTCTATCTGGTATTAGCAGAGGTCTGGATTTAATTGGCTCTTTCCTGGTGTGCGAGTGGGGTTCAGTACCACTCCAGCTGGTATTAATAGAGGCCTGGATTTAATTGGCTCTTTCCTGGTGTGCGAGTGCGGCTCAGTACCACACCAGCTGGTATTAATAGAGGTCTGGATTTAATTGGCTCTTTCCTGGTGTGTGAGTGGGGCTCTGTTCCACTCCAGCTGGTATTAATAGAGGCATGGGTTGAATTGTCTCCTTCCTGGTGTTTGACTGGGCCTCAGTACCCCTCCAGCTGGTATTAATAGAGGCGTGGATTGAATTGGCTCTTTACTGTTATGTCAGTGGGACTCAATCCCACTCCAGCTGGTATTAATAGATGCTTGGATTGAAATGGCTCTTTCCTGGTGTGTGAGTGGGAGTTAATTCCACTCCAGCTGGTATTAATAAAGGCTTTGATTGAATTGGCTCTTTCCTGGACTGAGTGGGGATCAGTCCCACTCCAGCTGGTATTAATAGAGGCCTGGATTGAATTGGCTCCTTCCTGGTGTGTTAGTATGATTCAGTACCACTCCAGCTGGTATTAATAGACGCGTGAATTGAATTGGCTCCTTCCTGGTTTGTCTGAGAGACTCAGTACAACTTCAGCTTGTATTAATATAGGCTCGGATTCAATTGGCTCTTTCCTGGTGTGTGAGTGGGAGTTAATTTCACTCCAGCTGGTATTAATAGGGTCCTGGATTGAATTGGTTATTTCCCGGTATGTGAATGGGCCTCAGTACTTCTCCATTTGGTATTAATATAGGCTCGGATTCAATTGGCTCTTTCCTTGTGTGTGAGTGGGCCTCAGTACCACTCCAGCTGGCATTAATAGAGGCCTGGATTTAATTGGCTCTTTCCTGGTGTGTGAGTGGGTCTCAGTACCACTTCATCTGGTATTAATATAGGCCTGGATTGAATTGGCTCTTTCTTGGTGGGTGTGTGGCACTCAGTACCGCTCCAGCTGGTTTTAACAAAGGGCACTTCGAACTATTATGATATGCACTGTGGACGTTTTGATGTCACCTGCACAGCGGCCATTTTAAGCGACGTGTGCTGCGGCCATTTTAAATGCCATTCCATGCTGCTGTTGGATGTCACCTGCACTGCGGCCATTTTAAACGACATGTGCTGCGGCCATTTGAAATGATATGCTCTGTGGTCTGTTTGATGTCACCTTCACTGCGGCCATTTTAAGCGACATGTGCTGTGGCCATTTTAAATGATATGCACTGTGGTCTGTTTGAATTGAGAGTAATCCACGGGGATCATTTTCAATGTTTTCTGTCCAGGGCAGTGATTGTAACAGATTACAAATGAGAATAAAGACTCATAAAGGATAATAAATCATAGACAATCATAAAGGATTATAAAGATTTACAAAGTATTAGGGAGAATTATAAACAGTTTATAAAGATTATAAATGTTTATAAATAATTATAAAGAATTATCAATAATTATCAGGATTCTTTTTATTAGAAAAGGATTATAAAAGAATCAGAAAGATTCAGATCCCGCTCCCAGTCACCCTGGTACCGGACCCCGCCCCCACTCCCCGTCACCCTGGTAACAGACCCCGCCCCCACTTCCCGTCACACTGGTAACAGACCACGCCCCCACTCCCCGTCACCCTGGAAACGGATCCCGCCCCCACTCCAGTCACGCTGAAAACATACCCAGCCCCCACTCCCCGTCCCCCCTCTAACAGACTTCGCTCCAGCTCCCAGACACCCTGGAAACTGATCCAGCCCCCACTCCCAGTCACCCTGGAAACAGACCCCGTCCCCACTTCCCGTCACCCTGGAATCAGTCCCCGCCCACACTCCTCCTTCATCCTGGAAACAGACCCCGTGCCCACTCCAAAAATACTCTGGAAACAGACCCCACCTCCACTCCCCATCACCCTGGTTACAGACCACGCCCCCGCTCCCCGTCACCATGTGAACAGACCCCGCCCCCACTCCTCCATCACCCTGGAAACGGACGCCGCCCCACTCCTCTGTTCCCCTGGAAACAGACCCCGCCCGCACTCCTCCATCACCCTGGAGCAAAGCCGGCACAAACGCCTCCGTCACCCAGGAAATAAACCCCGACCCCACTCCTCCGTCACCCAGAAAAGAGACCCCGAACCCACTCTTCCGTCACCCTGGAAACAGACCCCGTCCGCACACTCTCTCCACGGTGACAGGCCCCTCCCCCGCTCTGTTTCCATGACGACAGACCCCTCCCCCGCTCAGTCTCCATGGTGACAGTCCCAGCCCCCGCTCTGTCTCCATGGTGACAGGCCTCGCCCCCGCTCTGTCTCCTTGGTAACAAGCTCCGCCTCCGCTCTGTCTCCATGGTGACAGACCCCTCCCCGCTCTGCCTCCATGATGACAGTCCCCACCCCCGCTCTGTCTCCATGGTGACAGCCCCCTCCCCCGCTCTGTCTCCAAGGTGACAGTCCCCTCCCCCGCTCTGTTTCCATGACGACAGACCCCTCCCCCGCTCAGTCTCCATGGTGACAGTCCCAGCCCCCGCTCTGTCTCCATGGTGACAGGCCTCGCCCCCGCTCTGTCTCCTTGGTAACAAGCTCCGCCTCCGCTCTGTCTCCATGGTGACAGACCCCTCCCCGCTCTGCCTCCATGATGACAGTCCCCACCCCCGCTCTGTCTCCATGGTGACAGCCCCCTCCCCTGCTCTGTCTCCAAGGTGACAGTCCCCGCCCCCGCTCTGTCTCCATGGTGACAGTCCCCCCGCTCTGTCTCCATGGTGACAGGCACCGCCCCCACTCTGTCACCGTGGTGACGGGCTCCTCCCCCTCCTCTGATCATTGAATGTATTTACCAATTGTAGTAAATGGATATTTCAGCACATTCTTCACCTGCTCTCTGAACTGAGTCTGCGTCACGGCATAAATTGCAGTGTTTGTGGAGCAGCTCAGGAGCTGCAGCATGAAGCCCAATTCCATCAGAAACACAGGGAGATAAACAAATGCAGATCCCAACCACGACATCCGGTACCATATCGAATACACCATTGACAGGGCCCACAACAGGATGAAATTCCCCGAGATAACTAACAGTAAAATGATGGATTTCCTTCGACTGTCTATCTCAGGGTCTCTGTGACTCTCCCCACTGCTGTGCGCCCGGAGTCTCCTGCGTCCTCTGCTGCTCACTAAAATGTGTCTGACGGTGAGAGCGTTGAGCAGCAGAATCACCACAAATGGTACCCCCGGGGTTAGAATGTTGTGGAGGAACTCGATTGTTACCCAGACTGGAGAGAAATAAACATACAATGGTGCACCACAAAACCTGGGACTGTTAACCAGCGTATATCAACCTGTTGACCAGTAGATCCGCCGCTGACATGGCCACCAGGTACCGAGTGATACATTTGGAGAGACCGCACTTTCTCCGAGACATGATCCCAATCGTCAGCAAGTTAACTGTGAGGAATGGAAATAAACAGAGAAATTATACATCAGGCTGGAGCAAAGTTACCAATTTAATAGAGGACTGATTGAGATTTATAAATGTGTTCCTGTATCCAGTGAAGTATTAAAATGATTGAACCTGAATGAACAAATGGGAAGATCTGTGATACAGTGGAAAACAAGAGAGATTAAATAATGAAAGGATGCTCCTGAAGTTGTTAAACTGAATGTTGATCATAATCCTCCCCCTCCCACCTTTCCCCGTCTGGATTAAAAATGGTTCCATCTCTCATGTCTCAGTTCTGATGAAGGGTCATTGCACTGAAACATTAAACTCTGTTTCTCTCTCCAAAAATCCTGCCAGACCTGCTGAGTATTTCCAGCATTTTATTTTGTTATTTCAGATTTCTAGCATCTGCAGCACTGTTGTCTTGGATAGAGAGTTAAGTGTTGAACTGACTGCGAGACTCTGTCTGAATGTCCGTGGTGTGATCTGTGTGTGTGTTTGTGTGTGTGTGTCAGAGAGAGAGAGGGTATGTGTGTGCGTGAGAGAGAAAGAGAGCATGTGTGTGTGTGTGTGTGGACCGCAATTGTTGACAACGCGATCGGTAGGTGGCGCTGTTTTGGCACATGCGCAAATACAGCATGTGCCACCGAAACGTCACAGCTTGCGACTGCAGCAGCTGCCAGGACTAAAGATGGCGCTGCTCAAAGAATCACAGAGATGAAACCTGACAAACACGTGGCAGAATACAATGGCCGGAGTGAGAGAGTGGAGCGGGCCGGGGAGAGCAGCGCGGGGGCCGGGTACAGCAGCGCGGGGGCCGGGGAGAGCAGCGCGGGGGCCGAGGAGAGCAGCGCGGGGGATCGGGACAGCAGCGCGGGGAGACCAGCGGTAGCGGTGCCGGGGGGCGCGGTGGGGGAGCGAGGGGGGGGAGAATAAGGGAGAGGGAGGGGGGAATAAAGAGGGAGAGGGAGGGGGGAGGAAAGAGGGAGAGAAAGAGGGAGAGGGAGGGGGAAGAAAGAGGGAGAAGGAGGGGGAAGAAAGAGGGAGGTGGGGAAGAAAGAGGGAGAGGGAGGGGGGAGAAAGAGTGAGGCGGGAAAAAGAGGGAGGGAGGGAGAAAGAGGGAGAGGGAGGGGGGAGAAAGAGGGAGAGGGAGGGGGAAGAAAGAGGGAGAGGGAGGGGGGAAGAAAGAGGGAGAGAAAGAGGGAGGGGGAGAATGAGGGAGAGGGAGGGAAAGAGGGGGAGGGAAAGAGGAGGAGGGAAAGAGGGAGAGGGGGAGGGGGAGAAAGAGGGAGAGGGAGAGGGGGAGAAAGAGGGAGAGGGAGGGGGAGAGAGAGGGAGAAGAGGAGAAAGAGGGAGAGGAGGAGAAAGAGGGAGAGGAGGAGAAAGAGGGAGAAGGAGGGGGGAGAAAGAGGGAGAGGGGGAGAAAGAGGGAGAGGGAGAAAGAGGGAAAGAGGGGGAGAAATGGGGAGGGGGTGAAAGAGGGAGAGGGAGGGGTAAGGAAGGGGGAGGGAGAGAGCTGGGGGAGAGGGAGGAAGGGGAGAGAGTGGGGGGGAGCTGCGGAACGGAAGGGGAGTGCCTTTTTCTGTGCATGCGCCATAAACACAACAGCAAAAGACTTACTGGCCAGTCCCTGGACCCGGTGACACCAAGGTCTTGGCACGCTCGCTCCCCGCGGCTCTCTACGGCCTCTCGCATCCGGCCCTCTCCATTCAGCTGTTCCCTCCAGCTGCGGATGCCCAATCCAGTTGCTTTCTCCCCTACCCAGTGGCTTTCTCTACTTCACCACAGTACTTCAGGCATTGCAACTGTTTGGTCCCTGCATTTTGCATTCTCCCTCTCCCCATGCCTCCCCGCACACCCCACCCCTCCCCCTCTTCACCCACCCCTCCCTCTACCCCCCCACCATAGTTGAATATCTGAAGTGCAGTTGCAAAGTCGGGGAAATAGCATGCAAAACAAAACCTCAACAATTCTGGGTTTAATTATTGAAAAGTTTTATTAAGTTCATTAAGTATCTGAGGAACTGCTGTACATGGATACATGAGTGTTGTGTCCAGCATTCCCGTTAGACAGACAGGCCGAGTCTCTGCGATGCACAGCTAAAGAGATTATTCCTGGAGAGCCTTGTGGTGAATAAACGCTTGGATCTCTATTCCACTACTGTATTGTCCATATGAAGAAGGCAAAGTCACAAGAGTCTGAGCTCAGTCTATTCTTGGTGAATGTTCCCCAAGCGCATCCAATGTGCATTCCCAATTCATCCATAAATGCAATGTTCCTTTCCACATCGTGATGAGCTCCGCAGCATGATCTAGTTGCCTTCGTTGCTCGAATGCTGACCTTAAGTCTCGAGGATTGTTTTCTCGACGGCATGTTTTACATGAAAAGAAATAAAGCAAATCAGAGTCAGAGCTTGCCTCCCTCCATCCACTGAAATTACTGTTGTGCACACCTTTTTAAGTTCTGCAGTGAAGGCAACAATTGATAACGTCGCCAATGAAGCACTTATTACCCACCTCAGATGCAGGAATCAGCACATCCTTGCGTCCTCTCCCGCACTGCCTCCTTTGCTTGAATGCCGTCCTTAAGTGTCAAGGATTGTTTTCTCAAGGGCACATTTTACATGAAAGAAAATAAATTTTTTTTTTTTTTAGAACATACAGCACAGAACAGGCCCTTCGGCCCACAATGTTGTGCCGATCCTTTGTCCTCTGTCAAGGACAATTTAATCTATACCCCATCATTCTCCTTTATCCATATACCTATCCAAAAGCCTTTTGAAAGTCCCTAAAGTTTCTGACTCAACAACTTCCCCGGGCAAGGCATTCCATGCCTCGACCACTCTCTGGGTAAAGAACCTTCCCCTGACATCCCCCTTATATCTCCCACCCTTCACCTTAAATTTATGACCCCTTGTAACGCTTTGCTCCACCCGGGGAAAAAGTTTCTGACTGTCTACCCTATCTATTCCCCTGATCATCTTATAAACCTCTATCATGTCACCCCTCATCCTTCTCCGTTCTAATGAGAAGAGGCCTAGAATGTTCAGCCTTTCCTCGTAAGACTTATTCTCCATTCCAGGCAACATCCTGGTAAATCTCCTCTGCACCCTCTCCAAGGCTTCCACATCCTTCCTAAAATGAGGCGACCAGAACTGCACACAGTACTCCAAATGAGGCCTTACCAAGGTCCTGTACAGCTGCATCATCACCTCACGGCTCTTAGATTCAATCCCTCTGCTAATGAACGCTAACACCCCATATGCCTTCTTCACAGCCCTATCCACTTGAGTTGCAACTTTCAACGATCTATGCACATAGACCCCAAGGTCTCTCTGCTCCTCCACATGCCCAAGAACCCTACCGTTAACCCAGTATTTTGCATTCGTGTTTGTCCTTCCAAAATGGACGACCTCACACTTTTCAGGGTTAAACTCCATCTGCCACTTTTCAGCCCAGCACTGCAACCTATCCAAGTCCCTTTGCAGACGACAATAGCCCTCCTCGGTATCCACAACTCCACCAACCTTTGTATCATCTGCAAATTTACTGACCCACCCTTCGACTTCCTCATCCAAGTCGTTAATAAAAATCACAAACAGGAGAGGACCCAGAACTGATCCCTGCGGCACGCCACTGGTAACTGGGCTCCAGGCTGAGTATTTACCATCTAAGACCACTCTCTGCCTTCTATCAGTTAGCCAATTCTTAATCCAACTGGCCACATTCCCCACTATCCCATGCCTCCTGACTTTCTCCATAAGTCTACCATGGGGGACCTTATCAAATGCCTTACTAAAATCCATGTACACCACATCCACTGGTTTACCCTCATCCACTTGCTTGGTCACCTGCTCAAAGAATTCAATCAGGCTTGTGAGGCAAGACCTACCCCTCACAAAACCGTGCTGACTGTCCCGAATCAAGCAGTGTCTTTCCAGATGCTCAGAAATCCTATCCCTCAGCACCTTTTCCATCAACTTGCCTACCACCGAAGTAAGACTAACTGGCCTGTAATTCCCAGGGTTGTTCCTATTCCCTTTCTTGAACAGGGGCACAACATTTGCCACCCTCCAATCACCTGGTACCACCCCCGTCAGCAGGGAAGATGAAAAGATCATTGCCAGCGGCTCTGCAATTTCATCCCTTGCTTCCCATAACATCCTTGGATATACCCCGTCAGGCCCGGGAGACTTGTCTATCTTCAAGTTATTCAAAAACCCCAACACATCTTCCCTCCTAACGAGCACTTCCTCGAGCTTACCAGTCTGTTTCACACCGTCCTCTTCAGTAATACACCCCTTCTCATTCGTAAATACCGAAGAGAAGTACTCATTCAAAACCTCACTTATCTCTTCCGGCTCAACACACAGTCTCCCGCTATTGTCCTTGACCGGACCTACGGTCCCCCTAGTCATCCTCATATTTCTGACATACGCGTAAAAGGCCTTGGGGTTTTCTTTTATCCTACCCGCCAAGCATTTTTCATGCCCTCTCTTAGCTCTCCTAATCCCTTTCTTCAGATCCTTCCTGGCCATCTTGTATCCCTCCAGAGCTATGCCTGTGCCCTTTTTCCTCAACTTTATATACGCATCCTTCTTCTTCCTAACAAGACTCTCAACCTCTCTTGTCAACCACGGTTCCCTCACATGACCATCCCTTCCCTGTCTGACAGGGACATGCTTATCAATGGCCCCTACTATCTGCTCCTTGAAAAAGTTCCACATTTCGACCGTGCCCTTCCCTGCCAGCATATGCTCCCAACTTATGCTCCTCAGTTCCTGCCTGACAGCATCATATCTACCCTTCCCCCAATTGTAAACCTTGCCCTGTTGCACATACCTATCCCTCTCCATTACCACAGTGAATGCTACAGAATTGTGATCACTATCTCCAAAGTGCTCGCCCACCAACAGCTCTATCACTTGCCCTGGTTCATTACCTAGTACCAAATCCAATATTGCCTCCCCTCTGGTCGGGCAGTCTACATACTGAGTCAGAAAAGCTTCCTGGACATACTGCACAAACACTACCCCATCCAAACTATTCGATCTAAAGAGTTGCCAATCAATATTTGGGAAGTTGAAATCCCCCATAATTACTACCCTGTGACTTCTGCTCCTTTCCAAAATCTGTTTCCCAATCTGCTCTTCCACCTCCCTGCTGCTATTGGGGGGCCTATAGAAAACTCCCATCAAGGTGACTGCTCCTTTCCTGTTCCTGACCTCAACCCACAGTGCCTCAGTCGGCAGATCCTCCTCGAAAATTCTTTCAGCAGTTGTTACACTATTTCTAACTAACAATGCCACCCCCCCACCTCTTTTACCACCATTCCTAATCTTATGAAAACATCTATAACCAGGTACCTCCAAAAACCATTCCTCCCCCTCACCTATCCACGTTTCAGTGATGGCCACAACATCGTAGTCCCAAGTGCCCATCCACGCCTTCAATTCACTCACCTTATTCCTGATGCTTCTTGCGTTGAAGTATACGCACTTTAACCCTTCTCCGTGCCCATCTGTCCTCTGCGACAGTGCTACCTTCCCCAATACCTCACTACACTCTTTGTCTTTCTGAGTGGACCCACTGGTCCCTGGATTACAAGTCCGGTTCCCATCCCCCTCCCAAACTAGTTTAAACCCTCCCGAACAGTACTAGCAAACCTCCCTCCCAGGATATTGGTGCCCCTCTGGTTCAGATGCAGCCCGTCCTGTTTGAACAGGTCCCATCTTCCCCAGAATGCAGTCCAATTATCCAAGAACTGGAAGCCCTCCCTCCTACACCATTCCTGCAGCCACGTGTTCAGCTGTGCTCTCTCCCTATTCCTAGCCTCACTATCACGTGGCGCCGGCAACAAACCAGAGATAACAACTCTGTCCGTCCGAGCTTTCAGCTTCCAGCCTAACTCCCTAAACTCACTTCTAACATCTGTGCCACCCTTCCTTCCTACGTCGTTGGTGCCAATGTGCACCACGACCTCTGGCTGCTCCCCCTCCCCTTTAAGGATCCTGAAGACACGATCACAAACATCACGGACCCTGGCACCAGGGAGGCAACAAACCATCCGTGCGTCTCGCCTGCGCCCACAGAACCGCCTGTCCGTACTCCTCACCATCGAGTCCCCGATGACTAGTGCTCTCCCATTCTCCCTCCTTCCCTTCTGAGCCACAGTGCAGGACCCCGTGCCAGAGGCCCGGTCACTGCAGCCTGCCCCCGATAGGCCGTCCCCCCCAACAGTATCTAAAACTGTATACTTGTTGTTGAGGGGAACGACCACAGGAGATCCCTGCACTGACCTCTTCCCACCTCTAACTGTTACCCAGCTGCCTTTGATTTGTGGAGTAGCGACCTCCGTGTAGCTTCTATCTATCAACCCCTCAGCTTCCCGAATGATCCTCAGTTCATCCAGCTCCAGCTCCAATTCCCTAACACGGTCTGATAGGAGCTGGAGACGGATGCACTTCCAGCAGGTGAAGTCGGCAGGGCCACCGGAGGTTTCCCTCACCTCGAACATTCTGCAGGAGGAGCAATACACTACACTGGCTGCCATTTCTTTTATTCAATTACCCCTTAGTTAAGTACAACTATAGATATTAACAAAAACAGTAAATAGCTTACCTGCTCAGTCCTTTTTGGTTAGAGGAGGAGGGTAAAAAGGGTCTTATTATTAAGTTAGAGGAGGAGGAAAGAAAATAAGGAAAGAAAATCAGTGTCAGATCTTCCCTCCCTCCAATGAAATTACTGTTGAGAATGCTTTGTGTTCTGCGGTAAAGGCATGTACTGATAACACTGCCAATGAATCACTTAGTACCCACCTCAGCTGTAGGAGGCAGGATGATGTTACTGCCCCTATCTCGTGATGGTTCAATGCTGCTCTCAGGGAAAACATGAATGATGTGAGGGTGCTGGAAAAGAAGCACATTTCTTTTGGGCTATGATCATAAAGCTGGCCATTTAGCCCAGCAGTTCCCTGCCAGTGGTTATGTTACTCGTGCCTCTTTCCATCCATTCCCATTTAATCCTGCCTACTACTATCACCAGTTGTGTTCACAGCAAGAGCATTCACATTTCTGCTACCACTGGACACGGCATGCTTGTTTCTTTTAGTGCTCAGTCTCTTCTTGCTGAATGTTCCCCAAGTGCTTGACCCCTTTGGACGCCCTCTCTGCTTGACAGGCAGCAACTGGCAATTGTGGAGTCTCACAAGGCTCTGCATGGTTGTTTCAACGTCGGATGGGGAAACAGGTGGCTGCGTGTCCATGAGCACTGCCCTGATGGGTGTAGGAGCAGGTAACTGTGTGTCCATGTGCACTGCCCTGATGGGTGTAGGAGCAGGTAACTGTGTAACTGAGCAGCAAGGAGAGGGTACCGCAGGTAGGGGAAGTGGAGATTTGAACAGGCAGGCATATGTATGGTCCATCAGATCATTAGGCCAGGGGGTGAGACGCTCAGGATCCAGGGTTTGTGACACGTGACTGATGTCCAGCGCGCGGCCACCTCCATCCGAAGGTGCTTCCGGGCAATTGTTGGGCATAGTAAATGGCTCCATCTCATCAGCCAGTCCTTGCTGCCAGCGGAGAGTCTGTTGCCGCAGCCAGTCCAGTCTCCTCATGAATGCTGCCGTTCCACTCTGCAGAACGGCCTGTTGTAGCTGGTACAATTGATCTGAAAGCAAGCGGTATTTTTCATTGCGGCTGAGGGGCATTGGCTGTTCCTCTGTAATCACAATGGCAGCAGCCATGCCTGTCGTCGTTGGTGTCTGAGATGCACGCCAGCGACAATTGGGGGCGAGCCTGTCCAAAGGCAGACCCAGATGCCTCTGCACAACAACAGCATGTTTGCAGGGCAACAAAGTCTGAATGGAGAAGTTGCAGCTGCAGGTATCCTGGCCATCATGTATCTGCAGTGTGTACCGTTTTGCGCCAGAAATCACAGTCACTGTGTCTTCATCCTGCTACATCCGGTGGCCCAGACAATGGAAATGTTTTCAGAGCAACTCACAACAGGGACTGGAGAACATGCGGTGGCCCAGCCAATGGAAATGTTTTCAGAGCAACTCACAACAGGGACTGGAGAACATGCGATGGCCCAGACAATGGAAATGTTTTCAGAGCAAGTTGCAAAGGCAGAGCAACTTACCTTGGAACAATCGCCTGTGTCAAATAAAAATGAAGCAAGTCTCCTAAACGAATAAATAATTCAGATAAAATGATAGAAAATGCCCGACGAAACCTCTCCTCCTTCCACTTTCAAAAAGTCGCGCCAAAGCTTTGACGCATGCGCAGAGGCCAAACTGGCGCGTCGGCGAGGAAGACGAAATAACGCGATGACGTCATCTGCGCATGCGCACAGCGGTACCGGAAGAACGGACCGCAGCGCATGCGCATAGATAAGAAGATTGTGTGCGCATGCGCGTACCGCGTCGTCTGCGCATGCGCAAATCGGTCCTGGTAATCCGGACCACAGCGCATGCGCAGGGGGCATGAGACCGTCTGCGCATGTGCGCACCGCGGCGCATCCTGATGACGTGCCCGATGAAGTAGCGTTGTCATGAAACAAAAACAAGAAATGCTGGATTCACTCAGCAGGTCTGGCAGCATCTGTAGAAAGAGAAGCAGAGTTAACGTTTCGGGTCAGTGACCCTTCTTCGGAACTGACAAATATTAGAAAAGTCACAGATTATAAACAAGTGAGGTGGGGGTTGGGCAAGAGATAACAAAGGAGAAGGTGCAGATTGGACCAGGCCACATAGCTGACCAAAAGGTCACGGAGCAAAGGCAAACAATATGTTAATGGTGTTTTGAAAGACAAAGCATTAGTACAGATTAGGTGTGAATATACTGAATATAGAACATCAGCAAGTGCAAACCTGAAGAAAAACAACCTGAAAAAAACAGTGGGTAAGCAAACTGAACAAACTAAGATGAAATGAAATAAATGCAAAAAATGTAAAAAGGAATGCAAAAAAAAGGAAGAAAAAATAACTAAAAATGACTAAAAATGAAAGTAAAGTGGGGGGCTGTCATGCTCTGAAATTATTGAACTCAATGTTCAGTCCGGCAGGCTGTAGTGTGCCTAATCGGTAGATGAGATGCTGTTCCTCGAGCTTGCGTTGATGTTCACTGGAACACTGCAGCAATCCCAGGACAGAGATGTGAGCATGACAGCAGGGGGGAGTGTTGAAATGGCAAGCAACCGGAAGCTCAGGGTCCTGCTTGCGGACTGAGCGTTGTCATGAATTACTTTGGTGTGTGTGTGCGTGAGAGAGCGAGTGTGTGTGCGTTTTTATATATATATATATATATATATATATCAGGGCCTGAGCTGTGGTGTGTATGTGTGAGTGTGTGCATTTATATGCCTGGCTCAGTGATGCGGTGTGACCTCTGTGTCTGTGTGTATGTGTGTGTGTATGTAGCTATCTCAGGGCCTGGGCTGTTATGTGTGTGTGTATATATATATATATCAGGGCCTGAGCTGTGGTGTGCGTGTGTGTGTGTGTGTGTATATATATATATATATATATATATATATCTCAGGGCCTGAGCTGTGGTGTGTGTGCACATATATATCTCAGGGCCTGGGCTGTGGTGTGTGTGTATATATATATATATATATATATATATATATATATATATATATATATATATATATATATATATATCTAAGGGCCTGGGATGTGGTGTGTGTGCACATACATATCTCAGGGCCTGAGCTGTGGTCTGTGTGTGTATATATCTCAGGGCCTGAGCTGTGGTGTGTGTGTATATATATATATATATATATATCTAAGGGCCTGGGATGTGGTGTGTGTGCACATATATATCTCAGGGCCTGGGCCGTGCTGTGTTTGTGTGTATATATATATGTATATATCTCAGGGCCCGTGCTGTGGTGTGTGTGTGTGTGTAAATATATATCTCAGGGCATGGGCTGTGCTGGGTTTGTGTGTATATTTATATATCTCAGGGCCTGAGCTGTGGTGTGTGTATGTGTGTGCATATATATATATCTCAGGGCCTGGGCTATGGTGTGTGCGTATGTGTGTGAATATATATATATATATCTCAGGGCCTGGGCTGTGGTGTGTGTGTGTGCGTCTGTGTGTGGGTTTGTATCAGGTCCTGTGTGTTTGTCTCTGTGTGGGTTTGTATCAGGGTCTGTGTGTGCGTCTGTGTGTTGGTTTGTATCAGGTCCTGTGTGTCTATCTGTATGTGCGTTTGTATTAGGGTCTTTGTTTGTGTCTGTGTGTGGGTTTGTATCAGGGTCTGTGTTTGTGTCTGTGTGTGGGTTTGTATCAGGGTCTGTGTGTGTATCGGTGTGTGGGTTTGTATCAGGGTCTGTGTGTGTTTCTGTATGTGGGTTTGTATCAGGGTCTGTGTGTGTGTGTGTATCAGGGTCTGTGTGTGTGTCTGTGTGTGGGTTTGTATCAGGTCCTGTGTGTTTGGCTCTGTGTGGGTTTGTATCAGGGTCTCTGTGTGCGTCTGTGTGTGGGTTTGTACCAGGTCCTGTGTGTCTATCTGTATGTGGGTTTGTATTAGGGTCTTTGTTTGTGTCTGTGTGTGGGTTTGTATCAGGGTCTGTGTTTGTGTCTGTGTGTGGGTTTGTATCAGGGTCTGTGTGTGTATCGGTGTGTGGGTTTGTATCAGGGTCTGTGTGTGTGTCTGTATGTGGGTTTGTATCAGGGTCTGTGTGTGTGTATGTATCAGGGTCTGTGTGTGTGTCTGTATGTGGGTTTGTATCAGGGTCTGTGTGTGCGTCTGTGTGTGGGTTTCTATCAGAGTCTGTGTGTGTGTCTGTATGTGGGTTTGTATTAGGGCCTGTGTTTGTGTCTGTGTGTGGGTTTGTATCAGGGTCTGTGTGTGTATCGGTGTGTGGGTTTGTATCAGAGTCTGTGTGCGGCTTTGTATCAGGGTCTGTGTGTGTGTCTGTATGTTGGTTTCTATCAGGGATGTGTGTGTGTGTGTGTGTTTGTATCAGGGTCAGTGTGTGTGTCTGTATGTGGGTTTGTATCTGGGTCTGTGTGCGTGTTTGTGTGTGGGTTTGTAACAGGGTCTGTGTGTGTGTCTGTGTGTGGATTTGTATCACAGTCTGTGTGTGTGTGTTTGTATCAGGGTCTGTGTATGTGTCTGTATTTGGGTTTGTATCAGGGTCTGTGTGTGTGTCTGTATTTGGGTTTGTATCAGGGTCTGTGTGTGGTTTTGTATCCGGGCCTGTGTAAGGGCCAGCCGTGGCAGAAGCAGCAGTTAAATGAACAAAATGACAGGAATGGCTGCAAAATTACTGAAGAAGGTATTTGTGTGAAACAACAGATTGCAGCCTGCCATAGTAATGTGCAACACATAGTAAATTGTAGTAAGAAATACATTAATTAGCTGTCTCAATAGAAATTAGATTAGAAATAATGTATACAACAAGGCAGTTAAACATACTCATAGAGAAACCCAGACAGTAGTTAGATAAGAAGAGGCCCTGGGCACACACAGATACAGGGTTACATTGTTCTAAACAAGCTTAAAGATCTACATCTGTTATTTCATCACCTAAAGAGATAAGAGGTACAACAGGACTTGATCACATAGTCACAAGATGATGAGACACTCAGAATAAGGGAATAAACATGTCCTGATCATACATCCATGTGATTTCTAAGACCCCTAATCAATTGGCCAATATCCAGCCGATATGGGCTGAGTAACTGTATTTAAACTGTGTAATTTCTTCGGTTTGGTGGAGAGGTCCCTGGACTGTCCAGAAACCTGTTCCCCACCGGTGTAAAACAATACACTCTTTGACAGTTAAGTCGGATCTGGGTGTCGAATGATTTATTTAGTCATTCCACCCCGACAGCCTGGGTTGTGATATGTATCTGTGTGTATGAGCCTGCATGCATGGATTGTAGTGTGTGTGTGTGTGTGTGTGTGTGTGTGTGTGTGTGTGTGTGTGTGTGTGTGTGTGTGTGTGTGTGTGTGTCTGGCACTCGTCCTGGGCTCTGTGTGTATGCTCTTGTGTCTGGCTCAGGGCCTGGGTGATGATCTGTGTGTTTGTCTGTGTGTGTGCGAGTGTTTGTATATCTGTCTGCCTCAGTGCCTGGTGTCTGTTCGGTGTGTGAGTGTGTTTGGTTATCTGTCTGTCTCAGTGCCTGGGGTCTGTTCGGTGTGTGTGAGTGTTTGTATATCTGTCTGCCTCATTGCCTGGTGTCTGATCGGTGTGTGTGTGTGTGTTTGGATATCTGTCTGTCTCAGTGTCTGGGGTCTGATCGGTGTGTGTGTGTTTTTGTATATGTGTCTGCCTCAGTGCCTGGGGTCTGATCGGTGTTTCTGTGTGTTTGGATATCTGCGTATCTCAGTGCCTGGGGTCTGATCGGTGTGTGTGTGTGTTTTTGTATATGTGTCTGCCTCACTGCCTGGGGTCTGATCGGTGTGTCTGTGTGCTTGGATATCTGCCTGTCTCAGTGCCCAGGGTCTGATCGGTGTGTGTGTGTGTTTGAGTTTGGAAATCTGTCTGTCTCAGTGCTTGGGTTCTGATCAGTGCATGTGTGTGTTTGTATATCTGTCTGCATCAGTGCATGGGGTCTGATCGGTGTGTCTGTGTGTTTGGATATCTGTCTGCCTCAGTGCCTGGAGTCTGATCGGTGTGTGTCTGTGTGCTTGTATATCTGTCTACCTCAGTGCCTGGGGTCTGTTCGGTGTGTGTCTGTGTGCTTGTATATCTGTCTGCCTCAGTGCCTGGGGTCTGGTCGGTGTGTGTCTGTGTGCTTGTATATCTGTCTGCCTCAGTGCCTGGGGTCTGATCGGGGTGTGTGTATGTGTTTGTATATCCGTCAGTCTTTGTGCTTGGGGTCTGATCGGTGTGTGTGTGTGTTTGTGTGTGTTTATCTGTCTGCCTCAGTGCCTGGGGTCTGTTCGGTGTGTGTGTGTGTGTTTGGATATTGGTCTGTCTCAGTGCCTGGTGTCTGTTCGGTGTGTGTGAGTGTATGTATACCTGCCTGCCTCCGTGCCTGGTGTATGATCGGCGTGTGTGTGTGTTTGTATATCTGTCTGTCTTTGTGTTTGGGGTTTGATCGGTGTGTGTGTTTGTGTGTGTGTTTTTATATCTGTCTGCCTCAGTGCCTGAGGTCTGTTCGGTGTGTGTGTGTGTGTGTGTGTGTGTGTGTGTGTGTGTGTGTGTGTGTGTGTGTGTGTGTGTGTGTATTCCTCAGTGCCTGGGATCTGATTGGTGTGTGTGTGTGTGTTCGTATATCTGTCTGTCTTTGTGCTTGGGATCTGATCGGTGTGTGACTGTGTGCTTGTATATCTGTCTGCCTCAGTGCCTGGGGTCTAATCGGTGTGTGATGGTGTGCTTGTATATCTCTCTGCCTCAGTGCCTGGGGTCTGATCGGGGTGTGTGTATGTGTTCGTATATCTGTCTGTCTTTGTGCTTGGGATCTGATCGGTGTGTGACTGTGTGCTTGTATATCTGTCTGCCTCAGTGCCTGGGGTCTGATCGGTGTGTGACGGTGTGCTTGTATATCTGTCTGCCTCAGTGCCTGGGGTCTGATCGGTGTGTCTCTGTGTTTGTATATCTGTCTGTCTTAGTGCCTGGGGTCTCATCGGTGTGTGTGTGTGTTTGTATATCTGTCTGCCTCAGTGCCTGAGGTCTGATAGGCGTGTGTGTGTGTGTGTGTGTGTGTGTGTGTGTGTGTGTGTGTGTGTGTGTGTGTGTGTGTGTGTGTGTGTGTTTGTACATCTGTCTGCCTCAGTGCCTGGGGACTGATCGGTGTGTTTGGGTGTTTGTATATCTGTCTGCTTCAGTGCCTGGGGTCTGATAAGTATGTGTGTGTGTGTATGTGTTTGTATCCCTGTCTGCCTCAGTGCTGGGGGTCTGATCGGTGTGTGTGTATGTGTTTGTATACCTGTCTGCCTCAGTGCCTGGGGTCTGATCGGTGTGCCTGTGTGTTTGAATATCTGTCTGCCTCAGTGCCTGGGGTCTGATCGGTGTGTGTGTGCTTTTGTATATCTGTCTGCCTCAGTGCCTGGGGTCTGTGTTTGGGCGTTTGTATATCTATATGCCTCAGTGGCTGGGATCTGATTGGTGTGTGTGTGTGTGTGTGCTTGTATAACTGTCTGCCTCAGTGCCTGGGCTCTGATCGGTGTGTGTCTGTGTGCTTGTATATCTGTCTGCCTCAGAGCCTGGGGTCTGATCGAGGTGTGTGTATGTGTTCGTATATACGTCAGTCTTTGTGCTTTGGGTCTGATCGGTGTGTGGGTGTGTTTGTGTGAGTTTATCTGTCTGCCTCAGTGCCTGGGGTCTGTTCGGTGTGTGTGTGTGTTTGTATATCTGTCTGTCTTAGTGCCTGGGGTCTCATCGGTGTGTGTGTGTTTTTGTTTATCTGTCTGTCTTAGTGCCTGGGGTCTCATCGGTGTGTGTGTCTGTGTCTTTATATGTCTGTCTGCCTCAGTGCCAAGGGTCTGATCGGTGTGTCTGTGTGTTTGTATATCTGTCTGTCCTAGTGCCTTGGGTCTCATCGGTGTGTCTGTGTGTGTGTTTGTATATCTGTCTGCCTCAGTGCCTGAGGTCTGATCGGCGTGTGTGTGTGTTTGTATATCTGTCTGCCTCAGTGCCTGGGGACTGATCGGTGTGTGTGGGTGTTTGTATATCTGTCTGCTTCAGGGCCTGGGGTCTGATCGGTATGTCTGCGTGTATGTGTTTGTATACCTGTCTGCCTCAGTGCCTGGGGTCTGATCGATGTGTGTGTGTGTTCGTATATCTGTCTCCCTCAGTGCCTGGTGTCTGATCAGTGTGTGAGTGTGTTTGTATATCTGTCTGCCTCAGTGCCTGGGGTCTGTTCAGTGTGTGTCTGTGTGTTTGTATATCTGTCTGTCTTGGTGCCTGGGGTCTCATCAGTGTGTTTGTGTGTGTTTGTATATCTGTCTGTCTTCGTGCCTGGGGTCTCATCGGTGTGTGTGTGTGTGTGTTTGTATATCTGTCTGCCTCAGTGCCTGAGGTCTGATCGGTGTGTGTGTGGGTATGTGTATGTGTTTGTATACCTGTCTGCCTCAGTGCCTGGGGTCTGATCGATGTGTGTGTGTGATGGTGTATCTGTCTGCTTCAGTGCCTGGGGTCTGATCGGTATGTGTGTGTGTGTCTGTGTGTTTGCATACCTGTCTGCCTCAGTGCCTGGGGTCTGATCGATGTGTGTATGTGTTTGTGTATCTGTCTGCCTCATTGCCTGGTGTCTGATTGGTGTGTGTGTGTTCGTATATCTGTCTCCCTCAGTGCCTGGTTTCTTCTTGGTGTGTGTGTGTGTGTGTACGTGTTTGTATATCTGTCTCCCTCAGTGCCTGGTGTCTTCTCGGTGTGTGTGTGTGTATGTGTATATCTGTCTGCCTCAGTGCCTGGTGTCTGATCGGTCTGTGTGTGTGTTTGTATATCTGTCTCCCTCAGTGCCTGGTGTCTCATCGGTGTGTGTGTGTGTTTGTATATCTGTCTGCCTCAGTACCTTGGGTCTGATCGGTGTGTCGGTGTGTGTGTGTGTGTCTTTGTAGAACTGACTGCCTCAGTGTCTGGGGTCTGATCGGTGTGTGTGTGTTTGTATATCTGTCTGCCTCAGTGCCTGCGGTCTGATCTGTGTGCATGTGTGTGTTTGTATATCTATCTGCCTCAGTGCCTGGTGCCTGATTGGTTTGTGTGTCTGTGTGTGTGTGTGTGGCTGTGTATATATCTGTCTGCCTCTGTGCTTGGGGACTGATCGGTGTGTGTGTATGTGTTTGTATATATGTCTGCCTCAGTGCTTGGGGACTGATCGGTGCGTGTGTATGTGTTTGTATATATGTTTGCCTCACTGCCTGGGGTCTGATCAATGCGTGTGTGTCGGGTCACTGGGGCCTGTCTGGAAGGACCTGCTGAGGGTGATTGGACGGGTGGTCGTCCACCTCAGTGGGAGAGGTATCCTGGAGATTAATTGTTTGCCGGCCGGAACCCTCCGTCGGTCACATGTTGCTTATGGAGGTGGGAAACTCCCCAAGCCCACTGGGACGGAACCCCGTTTTACAAGGTGCCCTCTCCACGTGGTGGTGTGACCGCCGCCGCTGGTTAATTCCCTTTGGGCGGAAAGTCATTGTGGGCCTATCCCCGATCCTGGCAAGTTCACTTGGCAATGGGCTGAGACAGGCCCCCTGCCCCACTTCCCATCGCCATTCTCTGGGCCCCCCACCTCCAACCTCAACTTACGGGGGCCCATAAAACCCAGCCCAGGGAGTGGTGAGTCCATGGAGGAATTTGAAAACAAGGATGAGAATTTTAAAATCAGGACAGTTCTTAAGCGACAGCCAATGGAGGTCAGTGTGAATAGGAGTGATAGGTGAACGGGAGTTACTGTGAGTTAACACATCAGCAGCAGAGTTTTGGATGACCTGAAGTTTACAGACAGTAGCATGTGGGAGATCAGCAGGAGGACATTGGAATGGTCAAATCTAGAGGGAATGAAGGAATGAATGAGGGTTTTGAGCAGAGGAGCTGAGACACGGGTGACGTCAGGCGATGTTATGGAGAATTTTTTTGGCATATATTCAGGAGAATTCTTTTGGCCAGTAGGAAGCAAGTGCAACAAGAGAGGGGGCAGTTTTAGACTTAGTTTGAGGAAATGAAGATGGGCAGGTGGAAGGAGTGGCTGTGGGAGAGCATTTTGGTGATAGTGATCATAATTTAGTCAGTTTTAACATAATTATGGAAAAGGAAAGAGATAGACCAGGAGTTAGAGTTCTCACTTGGGGCAAGGCCAATTTTACTAAACTGAGGAGTGATTTAGCGGAAGTGGACTGGAAACAGCTACTTGAAACTAAATCAGTGTCAGAACAGTGGGAGGCATTCAAAGGGAAGATTCAAGAGGTTCAGGGCAACCATGTTCCCACAAGAAAAAAGGTGAGACAGACAAATCCACTTCTCCACGGAAAACAAGGAGCCTACAGGGTAAGATAAGGCAGAAAAGGAAAGCTTATGCCTGACATCAAGAACTCAATACTACTGAAAACTGAGACTATAGAAAGTGGAGGGGTGAAATCAAAAAGGATATTAGGAAATAGAAGAAAGGGCATGAAAGAATATTGGCAAGGAAAATCAAGGTGAACCCAAAGATGTATTTTTTTCTCAATACATTAAGTGTAAGAGGGTAACTAAGGGCCCGTAATAGACCAAAAAGGTAACCTATGTGTCGGGAAGGAAGATATTGGTATGGTTCTTAATGAATACTTTGTGTCTGTCTTCACAAAAGAGGGAGGGACGATGCAGATATTGTAGTTACGGAGGATGACTGTGAAGTATTGGATATGATAAACATAGGGAGAGAGGAAGTATTAATGGGATTAGTAACCTGAAAGTTTATAAATCACCAGATCCGGTTGAAATATACCCCAGGTTCTTGAAAGAAGCAAGAGAGGAAATAGCAGACCATCATTTTTAAGTCCTCATTGGATACAGGTGTGGAGCCAGAGGATTGGAGAACTGCTAACAGTGTACCTCTGTTTAAAAAGGGAGCGAGAGACAGACCGAATAATTACAGGCCAGTCAGTCTAACCTCGTAGTGGGAAAATTATTGGAATCAATTCTGAGAGACAGGATAAACAGTCACTTAGAAAGACATGGATTAATTAAGGATAGTCAGCATGGATTTGTTAAGGGAAGATCGTTCCTGACCAATTTGCATGAATTTTTTGAAGATGTAACAAATAATATGGATGAGGGTCACGCAGTTAATGTGGTCGACATGGATTTTAGCAAGGCTTTTGACAAGGTCCCACAGGGAAGACTGGTTAACAAAATAAAATCCCATTGGGTACAGTGAAATGCAGCAAGGTGGATACAAAATTGGCCCAGTGGCAGGAAGCAAATGGTAATTGTTAACATGCATTTTTTGCGACTGGAGGGCTGTTTCCAGTGACGTTCTGCAGGGCTAAGTACTGGGTTCCATGCTTAACGTGCTGTATATTAACGATTTGGACGTAAATGTAAGGGGCATGATCAAAACGTTTGCAGACTACACAAACATTGGCCGTGTGGTAGATAGCGAGGAGGATAGCTGTAGGCTAAAGGAAGATATTGATGGTCTGGTCAGATGGGTAGAAAATGGCAAACGAATTCAACTTGGAGATGTGTGAGGTGATGCATTTGGGGAGGTCAAACAAAGCAAAGGAATACACGATTAATGGGAAAATACTGAGACATGTCGAGGAATTGAGGGAACTTTGCAGTGAATGTCCACAGGTCCCTGAAGGTAGCAGGACAGGTTGATCAGATGGTTAAAAAGGCATTTGAAATCCTTTCCTTTATTAGCCGAGGTATAGAATATAAGAGCAAGGAGGTTATGC
The DNA here is from genome assembly GCF_036365525.1 of Heterodontus francisci. NCBI lineage: Eukaryota > Metazoa > Chordata > Chondrichthyes > Heterodontiformes > Heterodontidae > Heterodontus > Heterodontus francisci. The sequence continues at coordinate 4,179,707 of NW_027141229.1, forward strand.
TGGGAATGTATAAGGCATTGGTTTGGCCACAACTTGAGTACTGTGTGCAGTTCTGGTCACCTCATTACAGAAAGGATGTAATTGCACGAGAAAGGATGCAGAAGAGATTAATAAGGATGTTGCCAGGACTGGAAAAGTGCAGCTACGAGGAAAGATTGGATAGGATGTGGTTGTTCTCCTTGGAACAGAGAAGGCTGAGGGAAGATCTGATTGAAATGTACACAATATTGAGGGGCCTTGATAGAGTGGAGGTGAAGAGTCAATTCATCTTAGCAGAGAGATCAGTGACTAGGGCGCATAGATTTAAAATGATTGGTACAAAAATTAGAGGGGAGATGAGGAGAAAAATCACTCAGAATGTGGTGGGGTCTGGAACTCACGGTCTGAAAGGGTAGTTGAGGCAGAAACCCTGAACTCATTTTAAAGGTGGCTTGTTACACCACAAGTGCCGTAATCTGCAGGGCTACGGACCAAATACTGGAAGGTGGGATTCGGCTGGTGGGATTGTTATTTGGCCGGCAGAGACACAATGGGCCAAATGGCCTCTTTCTGTGTTATAATCATTCTATGATTTTTCGATGAATTTCTCAGTGCAGATAGGCTGTTTTAGCGAAGGTGTGTAGATGTGGTCAGAAGGTCATCTAGGGGTCAAATATGATACTAAGGTGCGAACAGTCTGGTTTAGTCTCACAGAGTTGCCAGGGAGAGGGATGTAGTCGATAACTAGGGAATAAAGTTTGGAGCGGGGACTGAAAACAATGTCTTCAATCTTCTCAAATTGTAATTGTCACAGCAGATGTCTGAGGTAATACATTTTAGAAGGATGTATGTGGAGAGACAACACAAGCTACATGTTAAACTGTAAAGGGAGTGCAAGATCAGAGAGACCTGGGGACTTTATGTGTAAATCATTGAAAGTCACAGGAGGGGTTAACAAAGCAGTTAATAAAGCATATGAGATCCTGGGCGTTATAAATAGAGGCACAGAAAACAAAACTGGGAAGTTATGTTAAATCTATATAAAATACTACAGCACATCCCGAAGCATGACAAATGGAACAGCAGAATTTTAATCACATTGTACCAGGGATCTGGGGATTCAGTTACATGGAGAGATTGCAAAAGCTGAGATTGTTCTCTTTAGAGCAGTGAAGGGTAAGAGGAGATTTAATATAGAATTCAAAATCATGAAGGGTTTTGAAAGGGTAATTAATGTGAAACTGTTTCCAGTGTCAGAAAGTTCAGTATTAAGAAGGCACAGATTGAAGGCAATTGACAAAGAGCCAGAGGTGAAATGAGGAGAATTTTCTTACACAGCAAGTTGTTAGGATCTGGAATTCACTGCCTGAAAACATGGTGGAAGCATAATCAATAATATCTTTCAAAAGGGAATGTAACAAATACTTGAAAAGGGGAAAAAACTTGGAGTCTAGGGAAAGAGGAGGGGAGAGGAACCAGTTAGATAGCTCTTTCAAAGAGACAGCACTGACACAATGGGCCGAATAGCCTCCTTCTGTGTTGCATCAATCTCTGATTCTATGAGCAACAGACACAGAGAGTGAAGAGAGAGAGACAGTGTGTTTGTGAAAGAGGGAAAGAGAAATAGAAAGAGCGAAGGAAATGGGATCACGTTCCCAGGGAGGCTAATGGAAGACGTTTGGACCCGAGGGTCTGGCAGCAGTGCCAGAAGAAGTTTAATGAGCTCACACGGGTGGTCAATGTCAGTGAATTCATCTCCACATGGCATCTCCTACCTCCAACATCACCAACATCTCACACTGCTCAATGTACCACACCCCCATCACTCACCCATCAGTAGTCCCTAACACTCAGGACTCACACCTAATATTCACATACTCCACCTCACCCTGACACAGGTTCCACTGATACCAGCCTCACACCCACCTCTCACTGCCTCCACATAACTCCAGCTATTCAGCTATGGCAGGCACATCACCCAAACATAGTTCAACACAATCACTGACAAAGAACAAAGAACAGTACAGCACAGGAACAGGCCATTCGGCCCTCCAAGCCTGCGCCGATCTTGATGCGTGCCTAAACTAGCACCTTCTTCACTTCCGGGGCCCAAATCCCTCTATTCCCTTCCTATTCATGAATTTGTCACGATGTCTCTTAAATGTCGCTATCGTATCTTCTTCCACCATCTCCCCTGGCAGCAAGTTCCAGGCATTCACCACCCTCTGTGCAAAAAGCTTGCCTCGCACATCCCCTCTAAACCTTGCCCCTCGCACCTTAAACCTATGTCGCCTTGTAACTGACTCTTCCACCCTGGGAAAAAGCTTCTGACTATCCACTTTGTCCATGACGCTCAGAACTTTGTAAACCTCTATCCTCCACCTCCGTCGTTCCAGTGAAAACAATTCGAGTTTATCCAAACTCTCCTCATAGCTAATGCCCTCCAGACCAGGAAACATCCTGGTAAACCTGTTCTGTACCCTCTCCAAAGCCTCCACATCCTTCTGGTAGTGTGGCGACCAGAATTGCATGCAATATTCTAAATGTGGCCTAACTAAAGTTCTGTACAGCTGCAGCATGACTTGCCAAGTTTTATACTCTATGCCCCGACCGATGAAGGTAAGCACGCTGTATGCCTTCTTGAGTACCTTCGCCACCTGTGTTGCCACTTTCAGTGATTTGTGGACCTGTACGCACAGATCTCTATGCCTGTCAATACTCCTAAGGGTTCTGCCATTTACTGTAAATTTCCCACCTGCATTAGATCTTCCAAAATGCATTACCTCACATTTTTTCAGATTAAACTCCATCTGCCATTTCTCCACCCAAGTCTCCAACCGATCTATATCCTGCTGTATCCTCTGACAATCCTCATCACTATCTGCAACTCCACCAACCTTTGTGTCGTCCACAAACTTACTAATCAGACCAGCTACATTTTCCTCCAAATCATTTATATGTACTACAAACAGCAATGGTCCCAGCACATATCCCTGCGGAACACCACTAGTCACATTCCTCCATTCAGAAAAGCACCCTTCCACTGCTACCCTCTGTCTTCTATGACCGAGCCAGTTCTGTATCCATCTTGCCATCTCACTTCTGTTCCCGTGTGACTTCACCTTTTGTAACAATCTGCCATGAGGCACCTTGTCAAAGGTTTAACTGAAGTCCATATAGATAACATCCACTGCCCTTCCGTACATCAAAGCTGCTGGAATGGGTGATTGACGTCAAATCAGATCCCCGCTCACACGAACAGTACATGTTCGGTAGACCCAGGCTAGTACCCTGTCCAGCCTGGAGCACAGTGCTGGCCACACTAGATGAGAGTGAAAATCACAGCCGGGGAAGATGCAGAGTGAAAGCAACACACTATAAAAAGGGAAGTAGAAAAAGACTTGCTTGCAGAAGATTTTCAACAATATGTGAAATGGAGAGATGAATGGGACCAATTGGAGAGATTCAAACACAAGAATAAAAATATTAAAATTAAGGTGCTGCCAGACTGGGAGCCAATGTACATCAGTGAGCGCAGGGTGATGGGTGATCTGGACTTGGTGCGAGTTAGGATGCTGGTAGCAGAGTTCTGGATCGCCTGTGGTTTATGGAGGTTTATAACTGGGAGGGTGACCAGGATAGAATTCGAATAGTCAAGTGTGGATTTAACAAAGGCACAGATGAGGGTTCATATGGCAAATGAGCTGAGGCCGAGGTGGAGACGGGTGATATTACAGAGGTGGTAGTAGGCAGGGTTGATGATGGAGAGAATATGGAGATGAACTCAGCTCTTGTTTAAATAGAACACAGAGGTTGCAAATAGTCTGTTGCAGCCTCAGGCATTGGGCAGGGATGGGATTGCAAACAGTGGAAATGGAATAGAGTTTCTGACAGAGACTGAAGACAATGGCTGAAGTTAATCCCAAGGTTTACATGACAAGAACACTAAATCTGTGAAATATGGTTAATAGATACAATAGTTTGATACAGAGACTTACCAGGAACACCAACAATAGCGAGGATGGAATAGTAAATCGTTTGAATCAACGTCATTACATAATAGATCCGACCATTTAATGTTATCCAATAATAATCTGCAGTAACAAGGCCAAACCATTTTGAGAAACTCCTGCCCATTGTTGTATTATTCCCATCTATTGTTCTCAGATTCTGACCCATTGTTGTAATATTCCAATCAGTTGTTCTCAGATTCTGATCTATCCTCTCCATCTCTCTGCAGCCACGGACCCCTGTTAGGGCCGGGGTTGATGCTCCCACACACACTATGTGATAACACATTGAAGGGAGTCCCTTATTAATAGAAGAGGGAAACCCTCCAGTTACACAATTAGGGTACATGGTGACTGACATTACTTACAGTCACTGAACAAACAGGTTCAGTTAATCCCTTTCAATCCTTCACTTTTTAGTACCACAATATATTGGACCCGGTCTACATGGGATATATGAGGTTAGTTGAGGGAAGGAGTGGTGAAACTAGCAGAGGCACTGGCGAGAAGCTTCCAATCCTCCTTGGATATGAAAGTGTTATCAGAGGACTGCAGGGTTGTAAATGTTACACCCTGTTTGTAAAAGGAGACTTCAGATGAACCCAGTAACTTCTGACCAGTCCGTCTAAAGTTGATGGTTGGAAATTTCTAGAGGCCGTAACCCAGTACAAAAATATATCTTTCTTGGATGACATGGGATAATAAATGACAAACAGCACGGATCGGTTAATACAAAATCGCGTCTGATAATCTTGATCAAGTTCATTGATGACATAACTGAGTGTTGATGAGGATAGTGTGTTTCGTGTTATGTATATGGACTATCAAAAGGCCTGTGATCAAATAACATTTCATAGACTTGTTATGCAAAATGGAACACATGGATTAATGTGACAGTGACAGTGTGGGTATGACACTGACTCAGAGACAGAAAGCAGAGAGAAGTGGTGAACAGACACTGTTCAGACAGATGGAGGGGGAGCATAAAGGGCTGGTTCTCAGGGGACAGCATTAGAACCAGTGCTCTTCCTGGCATATTGATAGATATATAAATGACAGAGGCATTATGTATAAAACATTAATTTCAACTCTTGCAGATGACATGAAACTCATAACTAAGGGTGGGAAAAATGCAGACCATAGAATTATCCAACCTCAGGGAACCTTTTTTTAAATTTGTTTTGTACTCTAATCCAACACAAATTTATTTGTCACTCTGTAATTCATGTGTGTGAGATTCTCGTGTGAGTGTGTGCGTGAATGTGTTGCATATATTTTTACGATTTTATTCAGATCCAGTTTAGATTGTTAAGTATAATAAATTTACCTCTTGTTTAAACGAGAGAAAACCTGTCTGATTGGTTCTTTCACGATCATAATAAAGGTAAAAGGTAAAATACTCACTGAGGTGGTCAGCACGTCCATTGTTCTTTCAATGTGTTTTCCCATAGCCGGGAACATCACGCCCAGCATTAACAGGGATCAGTGGCTCCGCAGAATGGGAAAGGATAAATCAGAAGCTGAGAACAATAGATTGGAATGTTACAACAAAGGGCAGGAGTTTATCCTAATGGTTTATCGAAGTTACTGCAGATTATGATTGGAGAACATTAGCGAATCAGACCTATTATACATTGAAGATGATTCAAACGATTTATTATCCCCTCCTCGCTATTACTGGTGTCCCTGGTAACTCTGTATCCCAAAATTAGATTTATAGACCATATTACTGATTTAGTGTTCTTGTCATGTAAATCTTGAGAATGATGAAGCCATTGTCTTCAGTGTCTCAAAACCTCCATTCCCTATCCACTGTCTGCATCCATCTCACTGGCCAACGTCTGAGGCTGAACCAGACTGTTTACAACCTCTGTGTTCCAATGAAACCTGATCTGAGTTCATCTCCATATTCTTTCCATTACCAACGCTGCCTACTACCACCTGTGTAATATCACCCGCTTCCAGCTCTGCCTTAGCCCATCTTCTGCATAAACCCTTATCTGTGCATTTGTTAAATACACATTTGACTATTCCAATTCTATCATGGGCATTCTAACAGTTCTAAACCTCTATAAACCACAGGACGTCCAGAACTTTGCTGCCTGTATCCTAACTCACACCAAATCCTGATCACTGATCTGCCATTCCTTCCTGGTCTGGCAACACTTTAGTTTTAATAATCTCATACTTAAGTTTAATTTCATTCATGGCCTCACCCCGCCAATTAGTCCCATTCCTCTGGCCTTTTCCCATATTCTTGCAAATCTTATGCCGTCAACTCTTCTTCCAATTCCCTTTTTAGAGCGAGATGCTTTCCTTCTCTATCTCTTTCGGCTGTGATTTTCACACTGGTGCCAACGTTACAGAAACCTGGGTCCATAAAATGATGTGATCTGCACAGCCGACCATTGCTAGTGTGGCCAAAGCAGTGCCCCATGCTAAGCAGGGCTCTAGCCCGTTGTACCATGTATGTGCTGCTCGTATGAGGAGGAGTTTGAAGTGACGTCAATGTACCATTGCAATAGCTTTGATGTAAGTCTTTGAAACAGGTGCTGTGGAATCCACAAAGCTGTCCATTTCTGGTGCAGCCTAAGGGGTGCCCATGCTGGACAGGGTATGAGTCCGAGAATACTCTGCATGGACCAGTAGACTGGGCAGGGTCTGAATGTGGCATCAACAACTGATCCAGCAGCTTTGGAACTTGGTCTCTGCATGTCAACTGACCGCCTATGTTATCAGTCTGAGCTGAACATACATTCAGCAGCACGAAGCACCACATATATTGTTATTTGAAAAGACCAGTCATCCAATTTACAGGTGAGGAGCTTTTGACTAACTTCTGCTATTGTAAAGTTATTGGAGGTGCTGTGGATGGTTTTCTGGAGGTTGTGCTGTCAGCTGCTGCAGACAATCAGGGAGGACAGAGGATTTTGTGACCCAACTGTGGACAAGGTATGGGGACTGTAGCTACAGTATCTCAGGGTTGGTAACGTGTCCAACAAATGGAGCAGAGGCTGCAGACAGCGGAGGAGGAGGGAGCTGTGCCCTACCCACCCCTGGTTTTCCAAGAGCAAATTTTCTACTTACAGCTAACCCAGGAGCAGTATGTGAGGTGACTCTGATTCAATAAGGAGGTGGCTACAGAGCTGTGTCACCTCCTGAAGCACGACCTTCAGCCTCACACCAGGGTAAGGACGGAGCTGCCAGTGGCTGTTATAGTCACAGTTTTATTGAACGGCTATATCTCTGGAACTTTATGGGAAGGAGTGGGTGATGTATCCATTGTCTCTTTATCTATGCTGTCCATTGATGTATCTGTTGTGTGACAGAGGCCACCTCTGCCCGGTGAGGTGAATTATACCGTCTGCTCCCTCAGCAGAAAGAAGCAATTTGTCAGGATAGTGGGATTATGAAGGTGCAGGTGGCTATGCGGGGGCCCCATGTCACGGGAGAGAGGTACAGGAAATGAAAGAAGCCTCACTCCATTAATTGCCGACACAGACCAGGGTTAGGGAACAGGAAAATGGAGTTAAGGCCGCAATCAGAAAAGACATGATGTTATTAAATAGTGGTGCAGCCTCGAGGAGACGAATGGCCTTCTCCTGCTCATATTTCTCATGTTTATGTTCTTATTAATGTACAGTTGGTGTGTGAGCATGCCCATTATTGGTTTACTAAAGAAGTTGAAGCGCTTGTCAAGAGGAAGAAGGCGGCTTATGTTAGGATGATACGTGAAGGCTCCGTTAGGGCGCTTGAGAGTTACAAGCTAGCCAGGAAGGATCTAAAGGGAGAACTAAGAAGAGCAAGGAGAGGACACGAGAAGTCATTGGCGGATAGGATCAAAGAAAACCCTAAGGCTTTCTATAGGTATATCAGGAATAAAAGAATGACTAGAGTTAGAACAGGGCCAATCAAGGAGAGTAGTGGGAAGTTGTGTGTGGAATCAGAGGAGATAGGGGAAGCGTTAAATGAATATTTTTCGTCAGTATTTACAGTAGAGAAAGAAAATGTTGTCGAGGAGATTACTGAGATACAGCCTACTAGGCTAGATGGGATTGAAATTCACAAGGAGGAGGTGTTAGCAATTTTGGAAAGTGGGAAAATAGATAAGTCCCCTGGGCCAGATGGGATTTATCCTAGGATTCTATGGGAAGCCAGGGAGGAGATTGCAGAGCCTTTGTCCTTGATCTTTATGTCGTCATTGTCGACAGGAGTAGTGCCGGAACACTGGAGGATAGCAAATGTTGTCCCCTTGTTCAAGAAGGGGAGTAGAGACAGCCCTGGTAATTATAGACCTGTGAGCCTTACTTCGGTTGTGGGTAAAATGTTGGAAAAGGTTATAAGAGATAGGATTTATAATCATCTTGAAAAGAATACGTTCATTTGCGATAGTCAGCACGGTTTTGTGAAAGGTAGGTCGTGCCTCACAAATCTTATTGAGTTTTTCGAGAAGGTGACCAAACAGGTGGATGAGGGTAAAGCCGTGGATGTGGTGTATATGGATTTCAGTAAGGCGTTTGATAAGGTTCCCCACGGTTGGCTATTGCAGAAAATATGGAAGGATGGGTTTGAAGGTGATTTCGAGCTTTGGATCAGAAATTGGCGAGCTAAAAGAAGTCAGAGGGTGGTGGTTGATGGCAAATGTTCATCCTGGAATTTAGTTACTAGTGGTGTACCGCAAGGTTCTGTTTTGGGGCCACTGCTGTTTGTCATTTTTATAAATGACCTGGATGAGGGTGTAGAAGGGTGGGTGAGTAAATGTGCGGATGACACGAAGGTCGGTGGAGTTGTGGATAGTGTCTAAGGGTGTTGTAGGGTACAGAGGCACATAGATGGGCTGCAGAGCTGGGCTGAGAGAGGGCAAATGGAGTTTAATGCGGAAAAGTGTGAGGTGATTCACTTTGGAAGGAGTAACAGCAATGCAGAGTACTGGGCTAATGGGAAGATTCTTGGTAGTGTCGATGAGCAGAGAGATCTTGGTGTCCAGGTACATAAATCCCTGAAAGTTGCTACCCAGGTTAATAGGGCTGTTAAGAAGGCATATGGTGTGTTAGCTTTTATTAGTAGGGGGATCGAGTTTCGGAGCCACGAGGTCATGATGCAGCTGTACAAGACTCTGGTGAGGCCGCACCTGGAGTATTGCGTGCAGTTCTGGTCGCCACTTTATAGGAAGGATGTGGAAGCTTTGGAAAGGGTGCAGAGGAGGTTCACCAGGATGTTGCCTGGTATGGAGGGCGCTAGCTATGAAGAGAGGTTTAGTAGATTAGGATTATTTTCATTAGAAAGACGGAGGTTGTGGGGGGACCTGATTGAGGTGTACAAAATCATGAGAGGTATAGACAGGGTGGATAGCAAGAAGCTTTTTCCCAGAGTGGGGGTTTCAATTACTAGAGGACACGAGTTCAAAGTGAAAGGGGAAAAGTTTAGGGGGGATATGCGTGGAAAGTTCTTTACGCAGAGGGTGGTGGGCACCTGGAACGCATTGCCAGCGGAGGTGGTAGATGCGGGCACGATGGAGTCTTTTAAGATGTATCTGGACAGATACATTAATGGGCAGGAAGAAAAGAGATACAGAAGATTAGAAAATAGGCGACATGTTTAGAGAGAGGATCTGGATCGGCGCAGGCTTGGAGGGCCGAAGTGCCTGTTCCTGTGCTGTAATTATCTTTGTTCTTTGTAGGAGATTTACTGGGACGTTGCCTGGTATGGAGAGAAGGTCTTACGAGGAAAGGCTGAGGGACTTGGGGTTGTTTTCGTTAGAGAGAAGGAGGAGGAGAGGTGACTTAATAGAGACATACAAGATAATCAGAGGGTTAGATAGGTTGGATAGTGAGAGTCTTTTTCCTCGGATGATGATGGCAAACACGAGGGGACAAAGCTTTAAGTTGAGGGGTGAAAGATATAGGACAGATGTCAGAGGTAGTTTCTTTATGCAGAGAGTAGTAGGGGCGTGTAACGCCCTGCCTGCAACAGTAGTAGACTAGCCAACTTTAAGGGAATTTAAGTGGTCATTGGATAGACATATGGCTGAAAATAGAATAATGTAGGTCAGATGGTTTCAGAGGTCGGCGCAACATCGAGGGCCGAAGGGCCTGTACTGCGCTGTAATGTTCTAATTCTAATTCTAATTATATCATGTTTTGAATGCTCACCATCCTGGCAGCAGTCACCATGCCTTCATTCTGAAGCAGTCATTCGCTCCCAACGTCTTTCTGCCCTCCATGCAGAACCAGATTGTGACTCCTCGGAGGAGGAGGCCACCTCCTCTATAAATGCATCATGATTTCTAAACACCATGCATTCACCTACCCACGCACGATAACGACCTACCAACCACATGAAAATAACCCTTGTTTAACTTGAGCAGTGGAGTCACCAGGAACATGGTGAAACAGACCATCGGTGTGATGAAGCAATGCTTCCGATGTCTGAACCACTCGGGAGAGCACTCCAGTACACACTGTAGCAAGTGTCCAAGTTCATAATGTTCTGCTGCACCCTTCATATCATCACCATCATTAGGGCACAGGCATTGGCACCAGGAATCCGGAGGCCACCTCAGGAGGAACAGGAGGCAGGGAGGATATTTCCTGGACGCCTTCGGCCCGTACAGAATGTCAGAGAATGTCTGCTACGATTCCAGTTCCCAGAGGACAACTTGCCTTTCCCACCATGCATCCGCCATTCTCCACCATTACACCCATCTGATAAACCCCATCACGACGTCTACTTGGTCACCATCCTGCAATAAAAACCACCAACAAAAACCTTTTCATTAACAACTTTATCCAACAACACATTAAATTATACAAACAGAACTGAACTATTTACCCCTCGGTATTCCCTTAGTGACTGTCTTGTGGGTTCTCTCGACTTGCCTTGAACTCCAACACAGCTTTTTCCCAGTGGCTGCAGAATGGCTGGTGGAAAGCTGCTGACTTCACTGGGGGAGATTGCAGATGGCTTTACAGGACGTCCTCGAGCAGCTCTGGGTCTTGAGGCCGCGGTTTAGGACTGCACAACCTCGACATAGGCAGCAGCAGCCTGGGCTGTTGATGGGTAACAGCAAGGCACTGGTGGAGGGGCAGTGATGGGAGAACAAATACTGTCATCCTGAGAGAGGACAGCAGGTTCATGCTCCACGGAGACAATGCCACTCCCACCGGGCAACACCTCAGCAATCCTAGTAATCTACTGGATCGCAGATTGCTGGACTGCTGTGAGAGCCTGCAAACCCCTTTAAACACTGAGATACACAGTCATGATCACAGCAGTCTGATCCTCCATGGCAGCAAGCATGATTTTCATGACCTCAATCTGAGCTTCCACTACAGCACTGAGACGTTCGGTGTTTGCCATCTGTGCTGCAGTGGAAGCTGAAACAAAGGTCACCAGACACTGTATCATGGCTGGGTCCGCTAGAGCTCTCATGGAGTTAGTGACCACTTCCACAGGGGAAGGAATTGTCATCAAGCTCTGTGCAATGTCCTGTGTCATGTTGGAGCCGGACTCCTCCATGTTTCTTGACAGTGACAACAGACTGTGTGACACACCTGTCAATGGACAAAGTGTCTCAATGTACATGTCCATCAGCATTCTCCTGTATGCTGTTCCAGCAATGTTCACATCTGAGTCCTGTGCAATATAACTCGTTTGTGACCTCGTCCTCCGGTGAGCTTACACATCAACTATCCTTCCCCGCTGGCCTGGTTGCAGCTCACTCGTGATGGGTGACACACCCCGTACAGAATCCGACTCTAAAGCCGTCTCTATGGTACACACAGTGTCAGTATTTGATCTGGTGACTGTGAGTATCAGAGCAAGTGATGGGGCATCACCATCAGTGCTGTGCTGCTGCTCTCTCTCTCTGTCTACTGGAGCTACTGTGACTGGGAATCTGGCAGTTTTCGGTTATCATTAGAAAATATAAGATAAGAAACGGAGGGTTTAGGTGGGGGATTGCGGGTGGAATGGAAAGCGGGAGATCCAGGGTCCCACCATCAGCAGCTTATACATCATCCCGGACAGCAGTATGAGGGTGGGGGAGGGGTGGGTGGGGAGTGGTGGTGGTATTTAGGAAGAGAATTAAGGCAGGAAAATAGCATAATCCTGAATGCTCTCGGTGATGCCTGATGCAACGGGCTCTTTCACAGCCTGTGCAATGAAGTGGAGAACCATCTCCTTCTGAATGCTCACGGGATGAAGGTATGCCTGGTCCAGGCCGGCGCACTGCTGCTCCCTGTAATTATGGGCTACCTTGTCCTGTAAGAAAGAGGGTAGAATATCAGTGATAGTGTTGCACGTGTGTGGGTGATGTGCCTGGCACAACTGAATAGCTGGAGGTGTGTGGCGGCTGCGAGAGGTGGGTATGAGTCTTGTATCAATGGAAGGTGTGTGAGGGTGAGGTGGAGTATGTGAATGTTAGGTGTGAGTCCTGAGTGCTAGGGACTGATGATGGGTGAGTGATGGGGGTCTGGTACATTGAGCAGTGTGGGCGTTTGGTTCTGTTGGGGGTAGGAGATGCCTTGTGGAGATGAATTCACTGACATTGACCACCCGTGTGTTCTCATGAAATTTCGTCTCGCACTGCTACCAGATTCTTGGGGCAGACCTCTCGCATTCACCTCCCTGGCCACCTGCTCCCATTCCCTTCGAAGGGAGTTCCTTGAGGAGCTCTGACCTACCCCACAGCGACATGTCCTCTGTCGTCCTGTCACCGTCCATGACTAAGGCCTCCAGAGCCACATGCGTGAACCCCAGAGACCGCTGTTGGTCCTCGTATTCAATTTACCTTTTCCCTAATTGCAGCATTCATAGTCAGCAGCAGCAGCCACTGTGGTTCGGTGAAGCTTCCCTTTAAGAGGGACAGACTGTCTTTAACAGCTGAATCCTGGCTGAAACACGTCATCCAGAGAGCAACGTAGAATTCATGAAAATGAGAAGGCGGCAGGAAGTTTGTGTTTCACCTGCCTCAACATGAACGGGCACGGGCAGCTCATGACCGCTCTGCCCAAAAAGCGATGCAAAACCAATTTTCTCTCTCTTTCTATTTCCCTTTCCCTCTTTTACCCATTCTCACGCCCTCTGTCTCTCTTCACTCTCTGTCTCTTGTTTAAAGAATCAGAGAAACATACAGCACAGAAGGAGGTTATTCGGCTCATTGTGCCAATGCTGTCTCTTTGAAAGAGCTATCTAATGATTTCCTCTCCCCTCCTCATTCCCCAGACTCCTACGTTTTTTTCTATTCATGTATTTGTTAAATTTTCTTTTGAAACATATTATTGAATTTGCTTCCAGCATGTTTTCAGGCAGCGAATTCCAGATCCCAACAACTCACTGTGTAAGAAGATTCTCCTCATTTCACCTCTGGTTCTTTGTCAATTACCTTCAACCTGTCTCTTCTTAATTCTGAACCTTCTGACACTGGAACAGTTTCACACTAATTACCCTATCAAAACCTTTCATGATATTGAATTCTATGTTAAATCTCACCTTACCCTTCACTGCTCTAAAGAGGACAATCCCCGATTTTCCAATCTCTCCACGTAACTGAATTCCCAGATCCCTGGCACCATTCTAGTAAATCACCTCGACCTTAACATTCTTACCAAAGTGTGGTGATCAGAAATGGACACAATTCTCCAGCTGGGACCTAACCAATGATGTATAATAAGCACCATTTCCTCCTTATTTTTATTACTCTGTGCCTCTCTCGTTAAAGCCAAGGACGCTATATTTTGTTTTTTTGTTAACAGCCTTCTCAGCGTCCTGTTCCCTCAGAAATTAGTGCAGCTCGAGGTCTGCCCATTCCTCCACCCACATTAAATTGTATGTTTAAAGCAGAGATTGACAGCTTTCTAAATACCAGTGGCATAAGACGATATGAGGATAGTTTGGGGAAAATGCAATAATGTGAATTATCAACCATGATCATATTGCTGGTCGGGCAGGCTCGATAGGCTGAATGGCCTACACCTGATCCTATGTTCCTATATTCTTATGTTTCTACTCGACCATTTGCGGCCGTGCCTTCAGCTGCCGATGCCCTAAGCTCTGGAATAGAAGAACAGAACGTCTTCAAGGTAGGCATTCCTGGCTCGGAAATGGCTCGGAACGCATACTGTCCATCCGACTGCTCACCACCTCTGGTCCAGTACACCTACTCAGCATCTATGCTCCAACACTCTGTTCCGCACCTGAAGCTAAAGACCAGTTCTATGAACAACTCCATAACATCATTAGCAGCATCCCCAACACCGAACACCTATTCCTGCTGGGGGACTTTAATGCCAGGGTTGGGGCCGACCATGACTCATGGCCCTCCTGCCTTGGGCGCTATGGCGTTGGAAGGATGAATGAGAACGGGCAGAGACTGCTTGAGTTGTGTACCTATCATAACCTCTGCATCACCAACTCGTTCTTTCACACTAAACCCTGTCACCAGGTTTCATGGAGGCACCCAAGATCACATCGTTGGCACCAGCTAGACCTCATTGTCACAAGGCGAGCCGCCTTAAACAGTGTTCAAATCACACGCAGCTTCCACAGTGCGGACTGCGACACCGACCACTCCCTGGTGTGCAGCAAGGTTAGACTCAGACCAAAGAAGTTGCATCATTCCAAGCAGAAGGGCCACCCGCGCATCAACACGAGCAGAATTTCTCACCCACAGCTGTTACAAAAATTTCTAAATTCACTTGTAACAGCCCTTCAAAACACTCCCACAGGGGATGCTGAGACCAAGTGGGCCCACATCAGAGACGCCATCTATGAGTCAGCTTTGACCACCTACGGCAAAAGTGCGAAGAGAAATGCAGACTGGTTTCAATCTCATAATGAAGAGCTGGAACCTGTCATAGCCGCTAAGCGCATTGCACTTTTGAACTACAAGAAAGCCCCCAGCGATTTAACATCCGCAGCACTTAAAGCAGCCAGAAGTACTGCACAAAGAACAGCTAGGCGTTGCGCAAACGACTACTGGCAACACCTATGCAGTCATATTCAGCTGGCTTCAGACACCGGAAACATCAGAGGAATGTATGATGGCATGAAGAGAGCTCTTGGGCCAACCATCAAGAAGATCTCCCCCCTCAAATCTAAATCGGGGGACATAATCACTGACCAACGCAAACAGATGGACCGCTGGGTTGAGCACTACCTAGAACTGTACTCCAGGGAGAATGCTGTCAGTGAGACTGCCCTCAATGCAGCCCAGCCTCTACCAGTCATGGATGAGCTGGACATACAGCCAACCAAATCGGAACTCAGTGATGCCATTGATTCCCTAGCCAGCGGAAAAGCCCCTGGGAAGGACAGCATTACCCCTGAAATAATCAAGAGTGCCAAGCCTGCTATACTCTCAGCACTACATGAACTGCTATGCCTGTGCTGGGACGAGGGAGCAGTACCCCAGGACATGCGCGATGCCAACATCATCACCCTCTATAAAAACAAAGGTGACCGCGGTGACTGCAACAACTACCGTGGAATCTCCCTGCTCAGCATAGTGGGGAAAGTCTTTGCTCGAGTCGCTCTGAACAGGCTCCAGAAGCTGGCCGAGCGCGTCTACCCTGAGGCACAGTGTGGTTTTCGTGCAGAGAGATCGACTATTGACATGCTGTTCTCCCTTCGTCAGATACAGGAGAAATGCCGTGAACAACAGATGCCCCTCTACATTGCTTTCATTGATCTCACCAAAGCCTTTGACCTCGTCAGCAGACGTGGTCTCTTCAGACTACTAGAAAAGATCGGATGTCCACCAAAGCTACTAAGTATCATCACCTCATTCCATGACAATATGAAAGGCACAATTCAACATGGTGGCTCCTCATCAGAGCCCTTTCCTATCCTGAGTGGTGTGAAACAGGGCTGTGTTCTCGCACCCACACTTTTTGGGATTTTCTTCTCCCTGCTGCTTTCACATGCGTTCAAATCCTCTGAAGAAGGAATTTTCCTCCACACAAGATCAGGGGGCAGGTTGTTCAACCTTGCCCGTCTAAGAGCGAAGTCCAAAGTACGGAAAGTCCTCATCAGAGAACTCCTCTTTGCTGACGATGCTGCTTTAACATCTCACACTGAAGAATGCCTGCAGAGTCTCATCGACAGGTTTGCGGCTGCCTGCAATGAATTTGGCCTAACCATCAGCCTCAAGAAAACGAACATCATGGGGCAGGATGTCAGAAATGCTCCATCCATCAATATTGGCGACCACGCTCTGGAAGTGGTTCAAGAGTTCACCTACCTAGGCTCAACTATCACCAGTAACCTGTCTCTAGATGCAGAAATCAACAAGCGCATGGGTAAGGCTTCCACTGCTATGTTCAGACTGGCCAAGAGAGTGTGGGAAAATGGCGCACTGACACGGAACACAAAAGTCCGAGTGTATCAGGCCTGTGTCCTCAGTACCTTGCTCTACGGCAGCGAGGCCTGGACAACGTATGCCAGCCAAGAGCGACGTCTCAATTCATTCCATCTTCGCTGCCTTCGGAGAATACTTGGCATCAGGTGGCAGGACTATATCTCCAACACAGAAGTCCTTGAAGCGGCCAACACCCCCAGCTTATACACACTACTGAGTCAGCGGCGTTTGAGATGGCTTGGCCATGTGAGCCGCATGGAAGATGGCAGGATCCCCAAAGACACATTGTACAGCGAGCTCGCCACTGGTATCAGACCCACCGGCCGTCCATGTCTCCGTTATAAAGACGTCTGCAAACGCGACATGAAATCGTGTGACATTGATCACAAGTCGTGGGAGTCAGTTGCCAGCATTCGCCAGAGCTGGCGGGCAGCCATAAAGACAGGGCTAAATTGTGGCGAGTCGAAGAGACTTAGTAGTTGGCAGGAAAAAAGACAGAGGCGCAAGGGGAGAGCCAACTGTGCAACAGCCCCAACAAACAAATTTCTCTGCAGCACCTGTGGAAGAGCCTGTCACTCCAGAATTGGCCTTTATAGCCACTCCAGGCGCTGCTTCACAAACCACTGACCACCTCCAGGCGCGTATCCATTGTCTCTCGAGATAAGGAGGCCCAAAAGAAAAAAAAAAAAAAGAAAAGAATATTCTTATGTTTCTACTCGACCATTTGCGGCCGTGCCTTCAGCTGCCGATGCCCTAAGCTCTGGAATAGAAGAACAGAACGTCTTCAAGGTAGGCATTCCTGGAAGAGAAGTGACAGTGAATTAAACACTAAAATAAATGCAAAATACTGCAGATGCTGGAACGCTGAAATGAGAACAGAATGTGCCGGAAATAGTCAGCAGGTCTGGCAGTAACTGTGTAAAGAGAAACAGCGTTAACGTTTCAGATCTGTGACACTTAATCGAGCTGGAGGATTGTGTCCAATTCTTATCACCATACTTTGGTAAGGATATCAAGGACTGAGCGAAGAAACAGAGGTAATTTACTAGAATGGTAAACGTTAGAAATGTAATAGTCTGTCATTTAATCTCTCCCCGCTCCGTCCCATCACAGTCGTTCCTTCTTGTTCTTCTTTCCCCTTCCCCTCTTGCACTTGCTCAAGGTATAGAATACAAGAGCATGGAGGTTATGCTAGAACCATATAACTCATTGGTTAGACCACAGCTTGAGTACTGTGTGCAGCTCTGGTCAATTCATTACAGACAGGATGTAATTGCACTAAAGAGGGTGCAGAGGGGATTTAAGAGGATGTTGGCAGGGATGCAATAATACAGCTATGAGGAAAGATTGGAATGGCTGGCGTTGCTAGTCTTGGAATGGGGAAGGCTGAGGGGAGATCTGTTGGAAAGGAACAAAGTTGTGAGGTGCCTGGATAGAGTGGAGGTAAAGGGTCTATTCACCTTTGCAGATCGATCAGTGATGAGCAGCATATATTTAAAGTAATTGGTAGAAATATTAGAGGGGAGATGAGGAAGAACCTTTTCACCTGTAGGGTGTTGATAGTCTGGAACTTGCCGCCTGAAATGCTAGATGAGGCAGAGACCCTTAACTCATTCAAAAGGAGTATGGAATTGCACCTGAAGTGCTGTAAACTGCAGGGCTATGGACATAATGCTGGAAGGTGGGAATATAATAGCAGGATCGTTTTTCATCAGGCACAGACACGATCATCCAGTGGCTTCTTTCTGTGCCTTAAATATTCTATGATGTGATGATTCCCCACCAGCCTGAGGATAGGAAACAAGACAGTCTTTGAGGTGGACAGGGGTAGACACTGGCTGAGGGTCCAGTGATACCCGACCAGCCTGAGGATAGGACACAGGACAGACTTTGAGGTGGACAGGGGTAGACACTGGATGAGGGTCCAGTGATACCCGGCCAGCCTGAGGATAGGATGCAGTGCAGTCTTTGACGTGGACAGGGGTAGACACTGGATGAAGGTCCAGTGATACCCGACCAGCCTGAGGATAGGACACAAGACAGTCTTTGAGGTGGACAGGGGTAGACATTGGATGAGGGTCCAGTGATACCCGACCAGCCAGAGGATAGGATGCAGTGCAGTCTTTGAGGTGGACAGGGGTAGGCACTGGATGGTATCGACCTGATTTGGATCTGTTCTGATGCTGGATGATCCAATCTGGACACCTAGAAATGTGACATGCACCAGCTCGGCTTTCCGTGGATGGTCTTTTAGTCCAGCTCCCAAAGTAACTGCAGTAGTTCCTGTAAAAGGGTTAAATGTGTGGACATGGTCTGTGGTGATGAGGAGATGATCGATATATTGCAGCAAGCAAAACGACTGTGAAAAGCTCAGAAGGGCCCCGGTCAAACGGTTGTGGAAAATAGTGGGGTTATTCTGGAACTCCTTGTGACAGACATGTCCAGGGGTATCGCTGGTCCTCAGAAGTGAATGTGAATTTAAATTGTGTCTCTATTTTTACTGGGATACTCCAATAACCATTCGAGAGATCCAGGGTGGTGAAGACAGCCCTGCCGCTGGGAATCCGGGAGAGTAGGGTGGGTGTCTCTCAGACAACTGGGTTCACACAGGGGTCACTGAGTTGAGTTTCTGGTTGTCAATAGTCAGTCGCCAGCTGCCGTATGGTTTTCTAACCGGCCAAATCGGAGAGTTAGTATTAAATGTGTCTTGTCACTGATGATCTTGAGCCATTTGCCCGGGCAACCTAATGCACTGCGGTAACTAACCAAGCTCCGTTACTAACCTTCATGACCTCTACTGCTGCCTCAAACCTCTCCAGCCGTTGGTCGGCAGCGTCGGGGTCCATCAGTCTCAGAGGACAGCGGGAATCACTGTTACTCTCAGATTCACCAATGTCCCCATTGCAGCATTCACAGGCACAATGGCCCAGCCTGGAGAATCGCGGGAATCTCTGTTACTGTTAGCCTCACTAATGCACCTATTGCTTCACAGGCAGTAACAATTAAAACAAAGCATTGGGGCACTCTTTCTCCAGCACAGGAGCTGCAGACTTGATCTCTGACTGGATTGTAAAAATCGAGTCGAAACCAATAGAGACTTCCTTAAAAGTTAAGTTTCACTCTGATGCGAAGTAAGAAATTTAGAAAAGATTCACATTCGCAAAAAAAACGCATGCAGTCATGGTGTCTGGAAAAAATTAACACAAGAGATTGGCATGGCTGAACATATTTTAAAATGTTAATTCAGCTGCCCTGATTGGTCCAATATCTCTGAAAAGCTGTGAGAGAGCGATACGACGTTGATTGCTGACGTCAGAGTTTGTCTTTCTTTGTAATGCAACTAAACCAGCAATTCACTAAGCAGCAGTTTGTAAAACGTCAGGAATTTAAGGGATTTGGATTGTTTACTTATCCTGTGGTTTAAAATGTATATGTGTCCAGGAAGGATAGCTGCCATTGTCTGTGCTGAGAACAATCCTCAGGCATCTGTAACATCCACACGGGGTGATGATATTACTGAAGGAAATGTAATCAAATGCTCACCATCAAGGCAGTCTCTCATATCATAGTCTGAACATGGAATTAGACATCTCATTGGACAATTGCAGCTCTGGGTGGATTTTGATAGGACAGTGTTATCTTGTCAATGAGACATCCTGCCCACCTTGGAAAGAAAGGTATAAAAATCATTGCAAATAGTGATTCAATGTTTAGGTTGGGTAACTTGGTCAGCTGCTGAAGATAATGATCAGCACAGAGTGTCCGCTCACTGGGTGATCACGTCTGTGTGACTGCTTGTAATGTGTTTGCGACTAATGGATATATTGCTAACAGGTGATTTGTAAATGGGTCTTTTGTATTGTTGTTAACTAGTAGTATTTCTACCAAACCTAGTAAAGTCATACAGTCATAGAGAGTCATAGAGTTATACAGCACGGAAACAGGCTTTTCGGCCCATTGTGCCCGTGCCGACCATCCAGCACCGAACTATTCTAATCCCGTTTTCCTGCACTTGGCCCGTTGCCTTATATGCCATGGTCTTTCAAGTGCTCATCTAAATACTTTTTAAACGTTGAGAGGGTTCCTGCCTCTACCATCTCTTCAGGCAGTGCGTTCCAGAATCCAACCATCCTCTGGCTGAAAATAATTTTCCTCAAATCCTCCCTAAACCTCCTGCCCCTTAACATAAATCTATGCCCCCCTGGTTCTTGACCCTTCCTAACCTCTCTCTCTCTCTCTCACTAAACAAGACTGTTAACACCTTGATATCATATTTGACTCGGAGATGACCTTTTAACCGCATATAGGCTCCGTCACTGAAACAGCCTATTTGCACCTAGAAAATCATAGAAATATCATAGAAAATCATACAATGTTTACTGCACAGAAAGAGGCCACTTGTCCCAATATGTCTCTGCTGGCCAAAAAATGAGCCCCGCAGCGGAATCCCACCTTCCAGCATTTGTTCTGCAGCTCTGTAGATTACAGCTCTTCAGGTGCATCACGACACCTTTAAAATTAGTTGAGAGTTTCTGCCTCAACTACACTTTCATGCAGTGCGTTCCAGACTTTCGCCAACCTCTCTCCCCTCCAACTTTTCTACCAATCACTTTAAATATATACCCCCTCGTCACTGACCTCTCTGTTAAGGTGAATAGACTCTTCACCTCCATTCTATCCAGGCCCCTCAAAAGTTTGTACATTTCAATCATGTCTCCTCTCAGCCTTCTCTGTTCCAAGGGGGAGAAAAACAGCCTATCCAATCTTTCCTCGTAGCTGCATTTTTCCAGTCCCGGCAGTATCCATATAATTCTCCTTTGTACCTTCTCTGGTGTAATTGCACCCTTTCTGTAATGAGGCGACCAGAACTGCACACAGTACTCAAGTTATGACCTAACTAATGAGTTATACAGTTCCAGCATAACCTCTCTGCTCTTTTATTCTATACCTCGGCTAATCAAGGCAAGGGTTCGATTTGCCTTCTTAACCACATTTTCGACCTGTTCTGCCACCTTCAGGGATCTGTGGACATTTACTCCAAGGTCCCTCAATTCCTCTACACCTCTCAGTATTCTGCCATTAATTGTACAGTTCTGTGCCTTCTTTCACCTCCCGAAATGCATCACCTCACACTTCCCCAAGATGAATTCCATTTGTCACATTTCTGCCCATCTGACCAGTTCATCTATATTTTCCTGCAGCCTACAGGTGTGCTCCTGGCTATCTACCCCACGACCAATCTTTGTATCGTCTGCAAATTTCTTTATCATGCCCCCTACATTTACGGCCAAATCGTTAATATACACCACATAAAGCACGGAATCCAGCACTGAGCCCTGCGGACCACCACTATAAGCCCTCCAGTAGCAAAAACAATAGTCGACAATTACCCTTTTTTTCCTGCCACTGAGCCAATTTTGTATTCACCTTGCTGCATTCCCCTGGATCCCATGGAATTTATTTTGCTAACCAGTCTTCCATGTGGGACCTTGTAAAAAGTCTTGCTAAAATCCACGTAGACAACATCAGCTGCACTATCCTTGATTAACCTGTGCCTTTCTAAGTCACAAGATATCTTGTCTCTTAGAATAGATTCCAATACATTGCCCACTACTGAGGTTAGACAGACTGGTCTGTAATTTTTCGGTCTATCCCTCTCTCCCTTTTTAAACAGAGGTACAACGTTCGCAGTTCTCTAATCCTCTGGCACCACACCTGTATCCAGAGAGGACCGCAAATTGATGGACAATCTGTGCACTACTTACTAGTCATGCTTCTTTTAACAGCCGAGGATACATTTCATCTGGCCTTCAGATTTATAAACTTCCACGGATGCTAATCCCATTAATACTTCCTCTCTCCCTATCTTTATCACACCCAGTAGTTCACATCCCGCTTCCTTCACTACAATATCTGCATTGTCCCTCGCTTTTGTGAAGACAGATACAAAGTATTCATTCAGAACCATAACACTATCTTCTGCCCCTACACATCGGTTACTTTTTTGGTCTATTCGGGACCATCCTCTCTCCTTTCTTATCCTCTTACTCTTCATGTATTAATAAAACATCCTCGTGTTCACCGTGATTTTGCTTGCCAATATTCTTTCATGCCCTCTCTTTGCTTTTCTAGATTCCTTGCTGATTTCGCCCCTCTACTTTCTATACTCCTCTCGGTTTTCTGTTATATTGAGTTCTCGGTGGCGGCCCTCAGCTTTCCTTTTATACCTTATCTTATTTTGTAAGCTCCTTGCACTTCAGGGGGCTCCAGATTTGGCTAAAACATCCTTTTTTTTCTTTGCGGAAACATGCTTACTCGGAACCCGAGGAATCTACCCTTTGAATGGCTCCCACTGCTCTGAGATTGATTCAGCTTCAAGTAGTTGTTTACAGTCGACTTTCGCTATATCACTCCTCAGTTTAGTAAAATTGGCCCTGCTCCAATTGAGAACTCTAACTCCTGTTCTACCACTGTCCTTTTCTGTAATTATGTGAAAACAGACTGGATTATGACCATTACCACCGAAATGCTCTCCCACTGCCACTCCTGTCACTTGCCCACCTTCATTTCCGAAAACGAAGTCTAAAACTGCACATCACTTGTGGACTTGCTACATACTGGCCAAAACATTCTCCCCAATACGGGCCAAAAAAAGCTTTCCAGAACATCGCCTGACGTCACCCCTGTCTCAGCTGCTCTGCTCAAAACCTTGATTCATTCCCTCTAGACATGACCATTCCAATGCTCTGCTGCTGATCTCCCACATTCTACTGTCTGTAAACTTCAAGCATTCCAAAACTCTGCTGCTGATGCGTTAACTCAGTAACTCCCATACACCCATCACTCCTGTGTACGCTGACCTACATTGGCTGTCGATTAAGAAATGCTTTGTGAATAAAATCATCATTCTCGTTTTCAAATTCCTTCATGGTCTCACCAAGCCCTGGGCTGGAGGCTATGGACCCCCATGAGTTGAGGTCTGAGGGGTGGACCCATAGTAGGACGATGGGTAGCGGGCCAGAGGGCCTGTCATCTCCCCATCGCCAATTGATATTGTCCGGGGCGGGAATAGGCTGACAATGACCTTTCCACCCAGAGGCCAGTTGAGGCCTGTAAGTGGCCACTTTAGGGCCTCTTCCCACCACCACTGTGATCTAACCAATGGCGAGGGTAACTCTGCCACGTGGAGAGGAAAACTTGTAAAACGTGGTTCACTCCCTACGGGCTTTGGGAGTCTCCCGCGTCCATGGGAAACCTGTGGCCGACAAAGGGCCACGGCTGGGAAGCAATGAACCTCTCAGGAAACACCTCCCGCTGGGCATGATGACCACCCATCCCATACCCCTCACTGGGGCCTTCCACATTGGACCCAGTGACCGGATACAGACCCCCAGGCACTGAGCCAGACCGATATAAACACACACACACACACACACACACACACACACACACACACACACACACACACACACACATCACATTCCAGCCATTGAGCCAGACAGATATAACAGCACAAACACAGCCACAGACAGACGCACACACACACACACACAGACACACACACACACACACACACACACACACACACACACACACACACACACACACACACACACACACACACACACACAGCGATCAGACCCCAGGCACTGAGCCAGACAGATATAAACAGAACATAAACACACACACACACACACAGACAGACACACGCACAGACACTAACAAACACACACACATACACACACACACGCACGCGCGGACACACGCACACATCTATAGTTCGAAACCCAGGCGAAGAGCCAGAGAAACACCCACATAAAATCATGCACCGACATATACATTTCCAGCAATGCACGCTGTGCACGCACACACGCACACACACTGATTACATCCCAGGCCTTGAGCCAGACACACACACACATACAAACAGATCACCACCCAGGCACTGTGTCAGACACGGACACACAGACTCAAAAACACGCGTACACACAAACATACACAGATGACAACCCAGGCCCTGAGCCAGACACAAACGCACACTCACAAACACAAAGATCACAACACAGTCCTGAGCCAGACACATACAAAGACACATCACCACCCAGGAAATTAGCCAGACATACACGCACCCAAACACAGACACACATAAACACACATAGAGATGACAAGCCAGGCACTGAGCAAGCCAACCCTCCCCCTCATCCCCACACACACACACACAACAACAATCAGACCCCAAGCACTGAGCCGGACAGATACGCAAACACACACACACACTTAACAACCCAGGTTAAGAATGAGACACACAAATTCAAACACACAGATTAGACCCCAGGCAAGATACAGACACACCACGTATACACACATACACATACTTCTTCTTCGTTGGCCTCCTTGTCTCGGGAGACAATAGGTAAGCGCCAGGAGGTGTCAGTGGTTCGTGGAGCAGCGCCTGGACTGGCAATAAAGGCCAATACTAGAGTGACAGACTCTTCCACAGGTGCTGCAGAAAAAAATGGTTGTCGGGGCTGTTACACAGTTGGCTCTCCCCTTGCGCTTCTGTCTTTTTTCCTGCCAACTGCTAAGTCTCTTCGACTCGCCAAACTTTAGCCCCGCCTTTATGGCTGCCCGGCAGCTCTGATGATCGCTGGCAACTGAATCCCACGACTTGTGATCAATGTCACAGGACTTCATGTCGCGTTTGAGGACGTCTTTAAAGTGGAGACATGGACGGCCGGTAGGTCTGATACCAGTGGCGAGCTCACTGTACAATGTGTCCTTGGGGATGCTGCCATCTTCCATGTGGCTCACATGGCCAATCCATCACAAGCGCCGCAGACTCAGTAGTGTGTATAAGCAGGGGATGTTGGCCGCCTCGAGTACTTCTGTGTTGGAGATACGGTCCTGTACCTGATACCAAGTATTCTCTGGAGGCAGCGAAGATGGAATGAATTGAGACGTCTCTCTTGCATGACATACGTTGTCCAGGCCTCGCTGCCGCAGAGCAAGGTACTGAGGACACAGGCTTGATGCACTCGGACTATTGTGTTCCGTGTCAGTGCGCCATTTTCCCACACTCTCTTGGCCAGTCTGGTCAAAGCAGTGGACGCCTTTCCCAAGCGCTTGTTCATTTCTGCATCGAGAGACAGGTTATTGGTGTTAGTTGAGCCTAGGTAGGTGAACTATTGAACCACTTCCAGAGCGTGGTCGCCGATATTGATGGATGGAGCATTTCTGACGTCCAGTCCCATGATGTTCGTTTTCTTGAGGCTGATGGTTAGGCCAAATTCGTTGCAGGCAGCCGCAAACCTGTCGATGTGATTCTGCAGACACTCTGCAGTGTGAGATGTTAATGCAGCATCGTCATCAGAGGAGTTCCCTGATGAGAACGTTCCGTACTTTGGTCTTCGCTCTAAGGCGGGCAAGGTTGAACAACCTGTCACCTGATCTTGTGTATTGGAACATTCCTTCTTCTGAAGACTTGAACGTGTGGAGAGCAGCAGGGAGAAGACAATCCCAAACAGTGTAGGTGCGAGAACACTGCCCTATTTCACGTCACTCAGGATAGGAAAGGGGTCTGATGAGCCGACGCTATGCTGAATTGTGCATTTCTTATTGTCATGGAATGAGGTGATGATACTTAGTAGCTTTGGTGGACATCCAATCTTTTCTAGGATTCTGAAAAGACCACATCTGCTGACGAGGTCAAAGGCTTTGGTGAGATCAATGAAAGCAATGTAGAGGGGCATCTGCTTTTCGCGAAATTTCTCCTGTAGCTGACGAAGAGAGAACAGCATGTCAACGGTCTACCTCTCTGCACGAAAGCCACACTGTGCCTCAGGGTAGACACGCTCGTCCAGCTTCTGGAGCCTGTTTACGGTGACTGGAGCGAAGACCTTCCCCACTATGCTGAGCAGGGAGATTCCACGGTGATTGTTGCATTCACCGCGTTCACCTTCGTTTTTATAGAGGGTGATGATATTGGCATCGCACATGTCCTGTGGTACTGCTCCCTCGTCCCAGCACAGGCAAAGCAGTTCGTAGAGTGTTGAAAGTATGGCAAGCTTAGCACTCTTGATTATTTCAGGGGTAATGCCATCCTTCCAAGGGGCTTTTCCGTTGGCTAGAGAATCAATGGCATCACTGAGTTCCGCTTTTGTTGGCTGTACGTCCAGCTCATCCATGACTGGCAGAGACTGGGCTGCATTGTGGGTGGTCTCAGTGACAATATTTTCCCTGGAGTACAGTTCTAGGTAGTGCTCAACCCAACGGTCCATTTGCTTGCGTTGGTCAGTGATTGTGTCCCCTGATTTAGATTTGAGGGGGGACGATCTTCTTGATGGTGGGCCCAAAGGCTCTCTTAATGCCATCATACATTCCTCTGATGTTTTCGGTGTCTGAGGCGAGTTGAATATGACTGCATAGGTGTTGCCAGCCATCATTTGTGCAGCGCCTGGCTGTTCTTTGCGCAGCGCTTCTGGCTGTTTAAAGTGCTATGGATGTTAACTCGCTGGAGGTTTTGTTGTAGTTCAGCAGTGCAATGCGCTTAGCGGCAATGACAGGTTCCAGCTCTTTAAAATGAGATTGTAACCAGTCTGCATTCCACTTCACAAGTTTGCGAAAGGTGGTCATGGCTGACTCATAGATGGCGTCTCTGATGTGGGCCCACTTGGTCTCTGCATCCGCTGTGGGGGTGCTTTGATGGGCTCTTTCAAGTGAATTTAGAAATTTTTGTAACAGCTGTGGATAAGAAATTCTGCTCATGTTGATGCGCGGGTGGCCCTTCTGCTTGGAGTGATGCAGCTTCTTTGGTTTGACTCTAACCTTGCTGCACACCAGGGAGAGGTCGGTGTCGCAGTCCGCACTGTGGAAGCTGAGTTAATTTGAACACTGTTTAGATTAGATTAGATTAGATTAGAGATACAGCACTGAAACAGGCCCTTCGGCCCACCGTGTCTGTGCCGACCATCAACCACCCATTTATACTAATCCTACACTAATCCCATATTCCTACCAAACATCCCCACCTGTCCCTATATTTCCCTACCACCTACCTATACTAGTGACAATTTATAATGGCCAATTTACCTACCAACCTGCAAGTCTTTTGGCTTGTGTGAGGAAACC
Source organism: Heterodontus francisci (assembly GCF_036365525.1). Lineage (NCBI taxonomy): Eukaryota > Metazoa > Chordata > Chondrichthyes > Heterodontiformes > Heterodontidae > Heterodontus > Heterodontus francisci. Next base: position 4,207,181 of record NW_027141229.1, read on the forward strand.
GGAGCACCCAGAGAAAACCCACGCAGACACAGGGAGAACTTGTAAGCTCCACACAGGCATTACCCAGAATCGAACCTGGGTCCCTGCAGCTGTGAGGCTGCAGTGCTAACTACTGCGCCACTGTGCCACCCAAGAATCGCTTTGTGACGATGAGGTCCAGCTGGTGCCAATGACGTGATCTAGGGTGCCTCCATGAAACCTGGTGACAGGGTTTCGTGTGAAAGAACGAGTTGTGATGCAGAGGTTATGATAGGTAAACAACTCAGCATTCTCGGTCCATTCTCATTCATCCTTCCAATGCCATAGCGCCCAAAGCAGGA